>NW_026088286.1:0-15904 GCF_022539395.1 Myiozetetes cayanensis
AAGATGCCAGCGCAGGAAGCTCCATGTGTGCATGGAGTGTCAGAGATTGCTCACCCATTGCATGGGAGACTTGGAGTTAAGGGCTTTTTTCCTGGCTGGAACTTCATTGCTTTGGTGTCCATAGCTCCGCGCTGAAATGGCCAGTCTGGGTCCCCAGATAGACTAAGAAAGAAGATTCATCCCAGACAAAAGGGGCCAGCGCAGGAAGCTCCTTGTGTGCGTGGAGTGCCAAGGGTGGTTCACCAACTGCACAGGAGAGTTAGAGGCTAAGGCCTTGTTTTCCTGGATGGAACTTAATTCGTTTGGTGTCCAAAGCCCCACCCTGAAATGGCCCGTCTGGGTCCCCAGATGGACTAACAATGAAGATTCCACCCAGACAAAAGGTTTCAGGACAGAAAACTGCATGTGTATATGGAATGCCAATATTGGCTCACCCATGACACAGGAGAGTTGGAGGTTAAGGGGTTTTTTTCCTGCCTAGAATTCACAGGTTTGGTGTCCGAAGCCCTGCACTCTAATGGTCGATCTGGGTCCCCAGATGGACTAAGAACGAAGATTCCTCCCAGACAAAAGGTGCTAACTAAGGAAACTCCATGTGTACATGGAGTGCCAAGGCTGACTCCCCCATTGCACAGCAGAGTTGAAGGCTAAGGTGTATTTTTTCCTTCCTGGAACTCCATTGGTTTTGTGTCCGAAGTCTCACACTGAAATGGCCCGACTAAGTCCAGAGATGGACTTAGAACGAAGATTTCTCCCAGAAAAAAGGTGCCAGCGCAGGAAGCTCCATGTGTGCATGGAGTGCCAAGGGTGGCTCACCCATTGCACAGGGCAGTTGGACGCTAAGGGCTTTTTTTCCTGGCTGGAACTTCATTGGTTTGGTGTCTGAAGCCCTGCGCTGAAATGGCCTATCTGGGTTCCCAGATGGATTAAGAACAAAGATTCCACTCAGACAAGAGGTGCCAGGGTAGAAGCTCCATGTGTGCATGGAGAGCCAAGGAGTGGCTCACCCATTTCACAGCAGAGTTGGAGGCTAAGGGCTTTCTTTCCTGGCTGGAACTTCATTGGTTTGGTGTCCCAAGCCCCACGCTGAAATGTCCCGTCTTGGTCCCCAGATGGACTAAGAAGGAAGATTCCACCCAGACAAAAGGTGCTAGGGCAGGAAGCTCCATGTGTGCATGGAGTGCCAAGGTGCCTCACCAACTGCACAGGACAGTTGGAGGCTAAGGGCTTTTTCCTGGCTGGAACTTCATTGGTTTGATGTTTGAAGTCATGCGCTGAAAGGACGCGTCTGGGTCCCGAGATGGACTAAGAACGAAGATTCATCTTAGCAAAAAACCGCAAGTGCAGAAAGCTCCGTGAGTGTCTAGAGTGCCAAGGGTGGCTCATCAAATGCACAGGGCAGTTGGACGCTAAGGGCTTTCTTTCCTACCTGGAAATTCATTGCTTTGCTGTCCGAAGCCCAACGCTGAAATGGCCCATCTTGGTCCCCGGATGGACTAAGAACGAAGATTCCTCCCACACCAAAGTTACCAGCTCTATGTGTGCATGAAGTTCCAAGAGTGGCTCAGCCATTGCACAGTAGAGGTGGAGGCTAAGGCCGTTTTTTCCTGGCTGGAACTTCATTGGTTTGGTGTCCGTAGCCCCGTGCTGAAATGGCCCGTCTGGGCCCCACACGAGCTAAGAACGAAGATTCCTCCCAGACAAAAGATGCCAGCGCAGGAAGCTCCATGTGTGCATGGAGTGTCAAGGTTGCTCACCCATTGCATGGGAGACTTGGAGGGTTAAGGGCTTTTTTCATGGCTGGAACTTCATTGCTTTGGTGTCCATAGCTCCGCGCTGAAATGGCCAGTCTGGGTCCCCAGATAGACTAAGAAGAAGATTCATCCCAGACAAAGGGGCCAGCGCAGGAAGCTCCTTGTGTGCGTGGAGTGCCAAGGGTGGCTCACCAACTGCACAGGAGAGTTAGAGGCTAAGGCTTTTTTTTTCCTGGCTGGAACTTAATTCGTTTGGTGTCCAAAGCCCCACCCTGAAATGGCCCGTCTGGGTCCCCAGATGGACTAACAATGAAGATTCCACCCAGACAAAGGTTTCAGGACAGAAAACTGCATGTGTATATGGAATGCCAATATTGGCTCACCCATGACACAGGAGAGTTGGAGGTTAAGGGTTTTCCTGCCTAGATCTTCACAGGTTTGGTGTCCGAAGCCCTGCACTCTAATGGCCCATCTGGGTCCCCAGATGGACTAAGAACGAAGATTCCTCCCAGACAAAAGGTGCTAGCTAAGGAAGCTCCATGTGTACATGGAGTGCCAGGCTGACTCCCCATTGCACAGCAGAGTTGAAGGCTAAGGGGTATTTTTCCTTCCTGGAACTCCATTGGTTTTGTGTCCGAGCCCCACGCTGAAATGGCCCGACTAAGTCCAGAGATGGACTCAGAGCAGAAATTTCTCCCAGAAAAAAGGTGCCAGCGCAGGAAGCTCCATGTGTGCATGGAGGTGCCAAGAGTGGCTCACCCATTGCACAGGGCAGTTGGACGCTAAGGGCTTTTTCCTGGCTGGAACTTCATTGGTTTGGTGTCTGAAGCCCTGCGCTGAAATGGCCTATCTGGGTTCCCAGATGGATTAAGAACAAAGATTCCACTCAGACAAGAGGTGCCAGGGTAGAAAGATCCATGTGTGCATGGAGAGCCAAGGGTGGCTCACCCATTTCACAGCAGAGTTGGAGGCTAAGGGCTTTCTTTCCTGGCTGGAACTTCAGTTGGTTTGGTGTCCCAAGCCCCACGCTGAAATGGCCCGTCTTGGTCCCCAGATGGACTAAGAAGGAAGATTCCACCCAGACAAAAGGTGCTAGGGCAGGAAGCTCCATGTGTGCATGGAGTGCCAAGGAGTGCCTCACCAACTGCACAGGACAGTTGGAGGCTAAGGGCTTTTTCCTGGCTGGAACTTCATTGGTTTGATGTTTGAAGTCATGCGCTGAAAGGACGCGTCTGGGTCCCCAGATGGACTAGAACGAAGATTCATCTTAGAAAAAAGCCGCAAGTGCAGAAAGCTCCGTGAGTGTCTAGAGTGCCAAGGGTGGCTCATCAAATGCACAGGGCAGTTGGACGCTAAGGGCTTTCTTTCCTACCTGGAAATTCATTGCTTTGCTGTCCAAGCCCAACGCTGAAATGGCCCATCTTGGTCCCCAGATGGACTAAGAGCGAAGATTCCTCCCACACCAAAGTTACCAGCTCTATGTGTGCATGAAGTTCCAAGAGTGGCTCAGCCATTGCACAGTAGAGGTGGAGGCTAAGGCCGTTTTTCCTGGCTGGAACTTCATTGGTTTGGTGTCCGTAGCCCCGTGCTGAAATGGCCCGTCTGGGCCCCACACGAGCTAGACGAAGATTCCTCCCAGACAAAAGATGCCAGCGCAGGAAGCTCCATGTGTGCATGGAGTGTCAGGGTTGCTCACCCATTGCATGGGAGACTTGGAGGTTAAGGGCTTTTTTCATGGCTGGAACTTCATTGCTTTGGTGTCCATAGCTCCGCGCTGAAATGGCCAGTCTGGGTCCCCAGATAGACTAAGAAAGAAGATTCATCCCAGACAAAGGGGCCAGCGCAGGAAGCTCCTTGTGTGCGTGGAGTGCCAAGGTGGCTCACCAACTGCACAGGAGAGTTAGAGGCTAAGGCCTTTTTTTCCTGGCTGGAACTTAGTTCGTTTGGTGTCCAAAGCCCCACCCTGAAATGGCCCGTCTGGGTCCCCAGATGGACTAACAATGAAGATTCCACCCAGACAAAAGGTTTCAGGACAGAAAACTGCATGTGTATATGGAATGCCAATATTGGCTCACCCATGACACAGGAGAGTTGGAGGTTAAGGGTTTTTCCTGCCTAGATCTTCACAGGTTTGGTGTCCGAAGCCCTGCACTCCTAATGGCCCATCTGGGTCCCCAGATGGACTAAGAACGAAGATTCCTCCCAGACAAAGGTGCTAGCTAAGGAAGCTCCATGTGTACATGGAGTGCCAAGGCTGACTCCCCATTGCACAGCAGAGTTGAAGGCTAAGGGGTATTTTTCCTTCCTGGAACTCCATTGGTTTTGTGTCCGAAGCCCCACGCTGAAATGGCCCGACTAAGTCCAGAGATGGACTCAGAGCGAAGATTTCTCCCAGAAAAAAGGTGCCAGCGCAGGAAGCTCCATGTGTGCATGGAGGGCCAAGGGTGGCTCACCCATTGCACAGGGCAGTTGGACGCTAAGGGCTTTTTTTCCTGGCTGGAACTTCATTGGTTTGGTGTCTGAAGCCCTGCGCTGAAATGGCCTATCTGGGTTCCCAGATGGATTAAGAACAAAGATTCCACTCAGACAAGAGGTGCCAGGGTAGAAAGCTCCATGTGTGCATGGAGAGCCAAGGAGTAGCTCACCCATTTCACAGCAGAGTTGGAGGCTAAGGGCTTTCTTTCCTGGCTGGAACTTCATTGGTTTGGTGTCCCAAGCCCCACGCTGAAATGGCCCGTCTTGGTCCCCAGATGGACTAAGAAGGAAGATTCCACCCAGACAAAGGTGCTAGGGCAGGAAGCTCCATGTGTGCATGGAGTGCCAAGGAGTGCCTCACCAACTGCACAGGACAGTTGGAGGCTAAGGGCTTTTTCCTGGCTGGAACTTCATTGGTTTGATGTTTGAAGTCATGCGCTGAAAGGACGCGTCTGGGTCCCCAGATGGACTAGACGAAGATTCATCTTAGCAAAAAGCCGCAAGTGCAGAAAGCTCCGTGAGTGTATAGAGTGCCAAGGGTGGCTCATCAAATGCACAGGGCAGTTGGGCGCTAAGGGCTTTCTTTCCTACCTGGAAATTCATTGCTTTGCTGTCCGAAGCCCAACGCTGAAATGGCCCATCTTGGTCCCCAGATGGACTAGAACGAAGATTCCTCCCACACCAAAGTTACCAGCTCTATGTGTGCATGAAGTTCCAAGAGTGGCTCAGCCATTGCACAGTAGAGGTGGAGGCTAAGGCCGTTTTTCCTGGCTGGAACTTCATTGGTTTGGTGTCCGTAGCCCGCGCTGAAATGGCCCGTCTGGGCCCCACACGAGCTAAGAACGAAGATTCCTCCCAGACAAAAGATGCCAGCGCAGGAAGCTCCATGTGTGCATGGAGTGTCAAGGGTTGCTCACCCATTGCATGGGAGACTTGGAGGGTTAAGGGCTTTTTTCATGGCTGGAACTTCATTGCTTTGGTGTCCATAGCTCCGCGCTGAAATGGCCAGTCTGGGTCCCCAGATAGACTAAGAAAGAAGATTCATCCCAGACAAAGGGGCCAGCGCAGGAAGCTCCTTGTGTGCGTGGAGTGCCAAGGGTGGCTCACCAACTGCACAGGAGAGTTAGAGGCTAAGGCCTTTTTTTCCTGGCTGGAACTTAATTCGTTTGGTGTCCAAAGCCCCACCCTGAAATGGCCCGTCTGGGTCCCCAGATGGACTAACAATGAAGATTCCACCCAGACAAAGGTTTCAGGACAGAAAACTGCATGTGTATATGGAATGCCAATATTGGCTCACCCATGACACAGGAGAGTTGGAGGTTAAGGGTTTTTCCTGCCTAGATCTTCACAGGTTTGGTGTCCGAAGCCCTGCACTCTAATGGCCCATCTGGGTCCCCAGATGGACTAAGAACGAAGATTCCTCCCAGACAAAGGTGCTAGCTAAGGAAGCTCCATGTGTACATGGAGTGCCAAGGCTAACTCCCCATTGCACAGCAGAGTTGAAGGCTAAGGGTATTTTTCCTTCCTGGAACTCCATTGGTTTTTGTGTCCGAAGCCCCACGCTGAAATGGCCCGACTAAGTCCAGAGATGGACTCAGAGCGAAGATTTCTCCCAGAAAAAGGTGCCAGCGCAGGAAGCTCCATGTGTGCATGGAGGGCCAAGGAGTGGCTCACCCATTGCACAGGGCAGTTGGGCGCTAAGGGCTTTTTTCCTGGCTGGAACTTCATTGGTTTGGTGTCTGAAGCCCTGCGCTGAAATGGCCTATCTGGGTTCCCAGATGGATTAAGAACAAAGATTCCACTCAGACAAGAGGTGCCAGGGTAGAAAGCTCCATGTGTGCATGGAGAGCCAAGGGTGGCTCACCCATTTCACAGCAGAGTTGGAGGCTAAGGGCTTTCTTTCCTGGCTGGAACTTCATTGGTTTGGTGTCCCAAGCCCCACGCTGAAATGGCCCGTCTTGGTCCCCAGATGGACTAAGAAGGAAGATTCCACCCAGACAAAGGTGCTAGGGCAGGAAGCTCCATGTGTGCATGGAGTGCCAAGAGTGCCTCACCAACTGCACAGGACAGTTGGAGGCTAAGGGCTTTTTCCTGGCTGGAACTTCATTGGTTTGATGTTTGAAGTCATGCGCTGAAAGGACGCGTCTGGGTCCCCAGATGGACTAAGAACGAAGATTCATCTTAGAAAAAAGCCGCAAGTGCAGAAAGCTCCGTGAGTGTATAGAGTGCCAAGGGTGGCTCATCAAATGCACAGGGCAGTTGGACGCTAAGGGCTTTCTTTCCTACCTGGAAATTCATTGCTTTGCTGTCCGAAGCCCAACGCTGAAATGGCCCATCTTGGTCCCCAGATGGACTAAGAACGAAGATTCCTCCCACACCAAAGTTACCAGCTCTATGTGTGCATGAAGTTCCAAGAGTGGCTCAGCCATTGCACAGTAGAGGTGGAGGCTAAGGCCGTTTTTCCTGGTTGGAACTTCATTGGTTTGGTGTCCGTGGCCCAGCTGAAATGGCCCGTCTGGGCCCCACACGAGCTAGAACGAAGATTCCTCCCAGACAAAAGATGCCAGCGCAGGAAGCTCCATGTGTGCATGGAGTGTCAGGGATTGCTCACCCATTGCATGGGAGACTTGGAGGTTAAGGGCTTTTTTTCATGGCTGGAACTTCATTGCTTTGGTGTCCATAGCTCCGCGCTGAAATGGCCAGTCTGGGTCCCCAGATAGACTAAGAAAGAAGATTCATCCCAGACAAAAGGGGCCAGCGCAGGAAGCTCCTTGTGTGCGTGGAGTGCCAAGGGTGGCTCACCAACTGCACAGGAGAGTTAGAGGCTAAGGCCTTTTTTTCCTGGCTGGAACTTAATTCGTTTGGTGTCCAAAGCCCCACCCTGAAATGGCCCGTCTGGGTCCCCAGATGGACTAACAATGAAGATTCCACCCAGACAAAAGGTTTCAGGACAGAAAACTGCATGTGTATATGGAATGCCAATATTGGCTCACCCATGACACAGGAGAGTTGGAGGTTAAGGGGTTTTTCCTGCCTAGATCTTCACAGGTTTGGTGTCCGAAGCCCTGCACTCTAATGGCCCATCTGGGTCCCCAGATGGACTAAGACGAAGATTCCTCCCAGACAAAGGTGCTAGCTAAGGAAGCTCCATGTGTACATGGAGTGCCAAGGCTGACTCCCCATTGCACAGCAGAGTTGAAGGCTAAGGGTATTTTCCTTCCTGGAACTCCATTGGTTTTGTGTCCGAAGCCCCACGCTGAAATGGCCCGACTAAGTCCAGAGATGGACTCAGAACGAAGATTTCTCCCAGAAAAAAAGGTGCCAGCGCAGGAAGCTCCATGTGTGCATGGAGGGCCAAGGAGTGGCTCACCCATTGCACAGGAGCAGTTGGACGCTAAGGGCTTTTTTTCCTGGCTGGAACTTCATTGGTTTGGTGTCTGAAGCCCTGCGCTGAAATGGCCTATCTGGGTTCCCAGATGGATTAGAACAAGAGATTCCACTCAGACAAGAGGTGCCAGCTGAGCTCATAGTCAATGCAGTGGGCAGTTTCACTCCTTCCTGTCTGGGATTGGATCCCAGATTTCTCTTTCCTGCTGGAACCTTCATTGACAGATCCTTATAAGTCATCATCTTGATTTGAGGTTAATTCCACCAGTCAAAAGTGTACTGAGGAAACCATGTGTGCAGCCTTCAGTCTTCACCAAACCCTCTTAACAGCCAAATAGTTTTTCACAAACCTGTTGGTTGATGTTTCATGTGAAGAGTCCCAGGTTGGGTGGACTAGCAGACCATCTCTGCAAGCTTCGCAAGCAGTTCAGTGTGATCCAAGGGATAAGTGCATTCATCAAATAAGGCAGTTTTGGTATGATTTCTTTTTCCTGAATGTTAACTCTTCTGCTGCTCAACATCAAATGCCATCTGAGTTCTGGATTGGATTTAAAATTCCCTCACACCAAAGTTACCAGCTCTCATGTGTGCATGAAGTTCCAAGAGTGGCTCAGCCATTGCACAGTAGAGGTGGAGGCTAAGGCCGTTTTTCCTGGCTGGAACTCCATTGGTTTGGTGTCCGTGGCCGCTGGAAATGGCCCCGTCTGGGCCCCACACGGGCTAAGAACGAAGATTCCTCCCAGACAAAAGATGCCAGGCGCAAGGAATCTCCATGTGTGCATGGAGTGTCAAGTTGCTCTGTGCATGGGAGACTTGGAGGAGTTAAGGGCTTTTTTTCATGGCTGGAACTTCATTGGTTTGGTGTCCATAGATCCGCACTGAAATGGCAGTCAGGTCCCCAGATAGACTAAGAAGATTCATCCCAGACAAAAGGGCCAGCGCAGGAAACCTTGTGTGCGTGGAGTGCCAGGGTGGCTCTGTGCACAGGAGAGTTAGAGGCTAAGGCTTTTTTTCTGGCTGGAACTTAATTCGTTTTGGTGTCCAAAGCCCCACCCTGAAATGGCCCGTCTGGGTCCCAGATGGACTAACAATGAAGATTCCACCCAGACAAAGGTTTCCAGGACAGAAAACTGCATGTGTATATGGAATGCCAATATTGGCTCACCCATGACACAGGAGAGTTGGAAAGGGGTTTCCTGCCTAGAATTCTACAGGTTTGGTGTCGAAGCCCTGCACTCTAATGGTCGTCTGGGTCCCCAGATGGACTAGAGCAGAATTCCTCCCCAGACAAAGGTGCTAGCTAAGGAAACTCATGTGTACATGGAGTGCCAGGCTGACTCCCCATTGCACAGCAGAGTTGAAGGCTAAGGGGGTATTTTTTTCCTTCCTGGAACTCCATTGGTTTGTGTCGAAGTCCCACTTGCGCTGAAATGGCCCGACTAAGTCCAGAGATGGACTCAGAACGAAAGATTTCTCCCAGAAAAAGGGGACAGCGCAGGGAAGCTCCATGTGCATGGAGTGCCCAGAGTAGCTCACCATTGCACAGGGCAGTTGGGCGCTAAGGGCTTTTTCCTGGCTGGAACTTCATTGGTTTACAGTGTCTGAAGCCCTGCGCTGAAATGGCCTATCTGGGTTCCCAGATGGATTAAGAACAAAGATTCCACTCAGACAAGAGGTGCCAGGGTAGAAAGCTCCATGTGTGCATGGAGAGCCAAGGGTGGCTCACCCATTTCACAGCAGAGTTGGAGGCTAAGGGCTTTCTTTCCTGGCTGGAACTTCATTGGTTTGGTGTCCCAAGCCCCACGCTGAAATGGCCCGCCTTGGTCCCCAGATGGACTAAGAAGGAAGATTCCACCCAGACAAAAGGTGCTAGGCAGGAAGCTCCATGTGTGCATGGAGTGCCAAGGGTGCCTCACCAACTGCACAGGACAGTTGGAGGCTAAGGGCTTTTTTTCCTGGCTGGAACTTCATTGGTTTGATGTTTGAAGTCATGCGCTGAAAGGACGCTGCCTGGGTCCCCAGATGGACTAAGAACGAAGATTCATCTTAGCAAAAAGCCGCAAGTGCAGAAAGCTCCGTGAGTGTATAGAGTGCCAAGGGTGGCTCATCAAATGCACAGGGCAGTTGGACGCTAAGGGCTTTCTTCCTACCTGGAAATTCATTGCTTTGCTGTCCGAAGCCCAACGCTGAAATGGCCCATCTTGGTCCCCAGATGGACTAAGAACGAAGATTCCTCCCACACCAAAGTTACCAGCTCTATGTGTGCATGAAGTTCCAAGAGTGGCTCAGCCATTGCACAGTAGAGGTGGAGGCTAAGGCCGTTTTTTCCTGGTTGGAACTTCATTGGTTTGGTGTCCGTAGCCCCGCGCTGAAATGGCCTGTCTGGGCCCCACACGGGCTAAGAACGAAGATTCCTCCCAGACAAAAGATGCCAGCGCAGGAAGCTCCATGTGTGCATGGAGTGTCAAGGGTTGCTCACCCATTGCATGGGAGACTTGGAGGTTAAGGGCTTTTTTTCATGTCTGGAACTTCATTGGTTTGGTGTCCATAGCTCCGTGCTGAAATGGCCAGTCTGGGTCCCCAGATAGACTAAGAAAGAAGATTCATCCCAGACAAAAGGGGCCAGCGCAGGAAGCTCCTTGTGTGCGTGGAGTGCCAAGGGTGGCTCACCAACTGCACAGGAGAGTTAGAGGCTAAGGCCTTTTTTCCTGGCTGGAACTTAATTCGTTTGGTGTCCAAAGCCCCACCCTGAAATGGCCCGTCTGGGTCCCCAGATGGACTAACAATGAAGATTCCACCCAGACAAAAGGTTTCAGGACAGAAAACTGCATGTGTATATGGATTGCCAATATTGGCTCACCCATGACACAGGAGAGTTGGAGGTTAAGGGTTTTTTCCTGCCTAGATCTTCACAGGTTTG
The DNA here is from genome assembly GCF_022539395.1 of Myiozetetes cayanensis. Taxonomy (NCBI): domain Eukaryota; kingdom Metazoa; phylum Chordata; class Aves; order Passeriformes; family Tyrannidae; genus Myiozetetes; species Myiozetetes cayanensis. The sequence goes on from NW_026088286.1 coordinate 10,537, forward strand.
GTGTCCGAAGCCCTGCACTCTAATGACCCATCTGGGTCCCCAGATGGACTAAGAACGAAGATTCCTCCCAGACAAAAGGTGCTAGCTAAGGAAGCTCCATGTGTACATGGAGTGCCAAGGCTGACTCCCCCATTGCACAGCAGAGTTGAAGGCTAAGGGGTATTTTTTCCTTCCTGGAACTCCATTGGTTTTGTGTCCGAAGCCCCACGCCGAAATGGTCCGACTAAGTCCAGAGATGGACTCATAACGAAGATTTCTCCCAGAAAAAAGGTGCCAGCGCAGGAAGCTCCATGTGTGCATGGAGTGCCAAGGGTGGCTCACCCATTGCACAGGGCAGTTGGACGCTAAGGGCTTTTTTTCCTGGCTGGAACTTCATTGCTTTGGTGTCTGAAGCCCTGCGCTGAAATGGCCTATCTGGGTTCCCAGATGGATTAAGAACAAAGATTCCACTCAGACAAGAGGTGCCAGGGTAGAAAGCTCCATGTGTGCATGGAGAGCCAAGGGTGGCTCACCCATTTCACAGCAGAGTTGGAGGCTAAGGGCTTTCTTTCCTGCCTGGAACTTCATTGGTTTGGTGTCCCAAGCCCCACGCTGAAATGGCCCGTCTTGGTCCCCAGATGGACTAAGAAGGAAGATTCCACCCAGACAAAAGGTGCTAGGGCAGGAAGCTCCATGTGTGCATGGAGTGCCAAGGGTGCCTCACCAACTGCACAGGACAGTTGGAGGCTAAGGGCTTTTTCTCCTGGCTGGAACTTCATTGGTTTCATGTTTGAAGTCATGCGCTGAAAGGACGCGTCTGGGTCCCCAGATGGACTAAGAACGAAGATTCATCTTAGCAAAAAGCCGCAAGTGCAGAAAGCTCCATGAGTGTATAGAGTGCAGAGGGTGGCTCATCAAATGCACAGGGCAGTTGGACGCTAAGGGCTTTCTTTCCTACCTGGAAATTCATTGCTTTGCTGTCCGAAGCCCAACGCTGAAATGGCCCATCTTGGTCCCCAGATGGACTAAGAACGAAGATTCCTCCCACACCAAAGTTACCAGCTCTATGTGTGCATGAAGTTCCAAGAGTGGCTCAGCCATTGCACAGTAGAGGTGGAGGCTAAGGCCGTTTTTCCTGGTTGGAACTTCATTGGTTTGGTGTCCGTAGCCCTGCAGCTGAAATGGCTCCGCCTGGGCCCCACACGGGCTAAGAACGAAGATTCCTCCCAGACAAAAGATGCCAGCGCAGGAAGCTCCATGTGTGCATGGAGTGTCAAGGGTTGCTCACCCATTGCATGGGAGACTTGGAGGTTAAGGGCTTTTTTTCCTGGCTGGAACTTCATTGCTTTGGTGTCCATAGCTCCGCGCTGAAATGGCCAGTCTGGGTCCCCAGATAGACTAAGAAAGAAGATTCATCCCAGACAAAAGGGGCCAGCGCAGGAAGCTCCTTGTGTGCGTGGAGTGCCAAGGGTGGCTCACCAACTGCACAGGAGAGTTGGAGGCTAAGGCCTTTTTTTCCTGGCTGGAACTTAATTCGCTTGGTGTCCAAAGCCCCACCCTGAAATGGCCCGTCTGGGTCCCCAGATGGACTAACAATGAAGATTCCACCCAGACAAAAGGTTTCAGGACAGAAAACTGCATGTGTATATGGAATGCCAATATTGGCTCACCCATGACACAGGAGAGTTGGAGGTTAAGGGGTTTTTTCCTGCCTAGATCTTCACAGGTTTGGTGTCCGAAGCCCTGCACTCTAATGGCCCATCTGGGTCCCCAGATGGACTAAGAACGAAGATTCCTCCCAGACAAAAGGTGCTAGCTAAGGAAGCTCCATGTGTACATGGAGTGCCAAGGCTGACTCCCCATTGCACAGCAGAGTTGAAGGCTAAGGGGTATTTTTCCTTCCTGGAACTCCATTGGTTTTGTGTCCGAAGCCCCACGCTGAAATGGCCCGACTAAGTCCAGAGATGGACTCAGAACGAAGATTTCTCCCAGAAAAAGGTGCCAGCGCAGGAAGCTCCATGTGTGCATGGAGGGCCAAGGGTGGCTCACCCATTGCACAGGGCAGTTGGACGCTAAGGGCTTTTTTTTCCTGGCTGGAACTTCATTGGTTTGGTGTCTGAAGCCCTGCGCTGAAATGGCCTATCTGGGTTCCCAGATGGATTAAGAACAAAGATTCCACTCAGACAAGAGGTGCCAGGGTAGAAAGCTCCATGTGTGCATGGAGAGCCAAGGGTGGCTCTACCCATTTCACAGCAGAGTTGGAGGCTAAGGGCTTTCTTTCCTGGCTGGAACTTCATTGGTTTGGTGTCCCAAGCCCCACGCTGAAATGGCCCGCCTTGGTCCCCAGATGGACTAAGAAGGAAGATTCCACCCAGACAAAAGGTGCTAGGGCAGGAAGCTCCATGTGTGCATGGAGTGCCAAGGGTGCCTCACCAACTGCACAGGACAGTTGGAGGCTAAGGGCTTTTTTTCCTGGCTGGAACTTCATTGGTTTGATGTTTGAAGTCATGCGCTGAAAGGACGCTGCCTGGGTCCCCAGATGGACTAAGAACGAAGATTCATCTTAGAAAAAGCCGCAAGTGCAGAAAGCTCCGTGAGTGTATAGAGTGCCAAGGGTGGCTCATCAAATGCACAGGGCAGTTGGACGCTAAGGGCTTTCTTTCCTACCTGGAAATTCATTGCTTTGCTGTCCGAAGCCCAACGCTGAAATGGCCCATCTTGGTCCCCAGATGGACTAAGAACGAAGATTCCTCCCACACCAAAGTTACCAGCTCTATGTGTGCATGAAGTTCCAAGAGTGGCTCAGCCATTGCACAGTAGAGGTGGAGGCTAAGGCCGTTTTTTCCTGGTTGGAACTTCATTGGTTTGGTGTCCGTAGCCCCGCGCTGAAATGGCCCGCCTGGGCCCCACACGGGCTAAGAACGAAGATTCCTCCCAGACAAAAGATGCCAGCGCAGGAAGCTCCATGTGTGCATGGAGTGTCAAGGGTTGCTCACCCATTGCATGGGAGACTTGGAGGTTAAGGGCTTTTTTCATGGCTGGAACTTCATTGCTTTGGTGTCCATAGCTCCGCAATGAAATGGCCAGTCTGGGTCCCCAGATAGACTAAGAAAGAAGATTCATCCCAGACAAAAGGGGCCAGCGCAGGAAGCTCCTTGTGTGCGTGGAGTGCCAAGGGTGGCCTCACCAACTGCACAGGAGAGTTAGAGGCTAAGGCCTTTTTTTCCTGGCTGGAACTTAATTCGCTTGGTGTCCAAAGCCCCGCCCTGAAATGGCCCGTCTGGGTCCCCAGATGGACTAACAATGAAGATTCCACCCAGACAAAAGGTTTCAGGACAGAAAACTGCATGTGTATATGGAATGCCAATATTGGCTCACCCATGACACAGGAGAGTTGGAGGTTAAGGGGTTTTTTCCTGCCTAGATCTTTCACAGGTTTGGTGTCCGAAGCCCTGCACTCTAATGGCCCATCTGGGTCCTCAGATGGACTAAGAACGAAGATTCCTCCCAGACAAAAGGTGCTAGCTAAGGAAGCTCCATGTGTACATGGAGTGCCAATGCTGACTCCTCCCATTGCACAGCAGAGTTGAAGGCTAAGGGGTATTTTTCCTTCCTGGAACTCCATTGGTTTTGTGTCCGAAGCCCCACGCTGAAATGGCCCGACTGAGTCCAGAGATGGACTCAGAACGAAGATTTCTCCCTGAAAAAAGGGGCCAGCGCAGGAAGCTCCATGTGTGCATGGAGGTCCAAGGGTGGCTCACCCATTGCACAGGGCAGTTGGACGCTAAGGGCTTTTTTTTCCTGGCTGGAACTTCATTGGTTTGGTGTCTGAAGCCCTGCGCTGAAATGGCCTATCTGGGTTCCCAGATGGATTAAGAACCAAAGATTCCACTCAGACAAGAGGTGCCAGGGTAGAAAGCTCCATGTGTGCATGGAGAGCCAAGGGTGGCTCTACCCATTTCACAGCAGAGTTGGAGGCTAAGGGCTTTCTTTCCTGGCTGGAACTTCATTGGTTTGGTGTCCCAAGCCCCACGCTGAAATGGCCCGCCTTGGTCCCCAGATGGACTAAGAAGGAAGATTCCACCCAGACAAAAGGTGCTAGGGCAGAAAGCTCCATGTGTGCATGGAGTGCCAAGGGTGCCTCACCAACTGCACAGGACAGTTGGAGGCTAAGGGCTTTTTTCCTGGCTGGAACTTCATTGGTTTGATGTTTGAAGTCATGCGCTGAAAGGACGCTGCCTGGGTCCTCAGATGGACTAAGAACGAAGATTCATCTTAGAAAAAAGCCGCAAGTGCAGAAAGCTGCGTGAGTGTATAGAGTGCCAAGGGTGGCTCATCAAATGCACAGGGCAGTTGGACGCTAAGGGCTTTCTTTCCTACCTGGAAATTCATTGCTTTGCTGTCCGAAGCCCAACGCTGAAATGGCCCATCTTGGTCCCCAGATGGACTAAGAACGTAAGATTCCTCCCACACCAAAGTTACCAGCTCTATGTGTGCATGAAGTTCCAAGAGTGGCTCAGCCATTGCACAGTAGAGGTGGAGGCTAAGGCCGTTTTTTCCTGGTTGGAACTTCATTGGTTTGGTGTCCGTAGCCCCGCGCTGAAATGGCTCTGCCTGGGCCCCACACGGGCTAAGAACGAAGATTCCTCCCAGACAAAAGATGCCAGCGCAGGAAGCTCCATGTGTGCATGGAGTGTCAAGGGTTGCCTACCCATTGCATGGGAGACTTGGAGGTTAAGGGCTTTTTTCATGGCTGGAACTTCATTGCTTTGGTGTCCATAGCTCCGCGCTGAAATGGCCAGTCTGGGTCCCCAGATAGACTAAGAAAGAAGATTCATCCCAGACAAAAGGGGCCAGCGCAGGAAGCTCCTTGTGTGCGTGGAGTGCCAAGGGTGGCTCACCAACTGCACAGGAGAGTTAGAGGCTAAGGCCTTTTTTTCCTGGCTGGAACTTAATTCGCTTAGTGTCCAAAGCCCCCGCCTGAAATGGCCCGCCTGGGTCCCCAGATGGACTAACAATGAAGATTCCACCCAGACAAAAGGTTTCAGGACAGAAAACTGCATGTGTATATGGAATGCCAATATTGGCTCACCCATGACACAGGAGAGTTGGAGGTTAAGGGTTTTTTTCCTGCCTAGATCTTCACAGGTTTGGTGTCCGAAGCCCTGCACTTCTAATGACCCATCTGGGTCCTCAGGATGGACTAAGAACCGAAGATTCCTCCCAGACAAAAGGTGCTAGCTAAGGAAGCTCCATGTGTACATGGAGTGCCAAGGCTGACTCCCCATTGCACAGCAGAGTTGAAGGCTAAGGGTATTTTTCCTTCCTGAACTCCATTGGTTTTGTGTCCGAAGCCCCACGCTGAAATGGCCCGACTAAGTCCAGAGAT
>NW_026088287.1:0-15548 GCF_022539395.1 Myiozetetes cayanensis
GTCCCCTGGGTGTCCCCAAATGTCCCCTGGGTGTCCCCAATGTCCCCTGGGGGTCCTTGGGTGTCCCCAATGTCCCCTGGGTGTCCCCAAATGTCCCCTGGGTGTCCCCAAATGTCCCCAGGGGGTCCAGGGGTGTCCCCAATGTCCCCTGGGTGTCCCCAAATGTCCCCAGGGGGTCCTGTGGTGTCCCCAATGTCCCCTGGAGTGTTCCAAAATGTCCCCAAATGTCACCAGGGGGTCCAGGGGTGTCCCCAAATGTCCCCTGGGTGTCCCCAGATGTCCCCAGGGGTGTCCCCAATGTCCCCTGGGTGTCCCCAAATATCCCCTGGGGTGTCCCCAAATGTCCCTTGGGTGTCCCCAAATGTCCCTGGAGGGGGTCTTGGTGTCCTCTGGGTGTCCCCAATTGTCCCCAGGGGGTCCTGGGGTGTCCCCAATGTCCCCTGGGTGTCCTCCAGTGTCCTCTGGGGTGTCTCCAAATGTCCCCTGGGGGGTCCTGGGGTGTCCCCAATGTCCCCTGGGGTGTCCCCAAATGTCCCAAAATGTCCCCTGGGGGTCCTGGGGTGTCCCCAACGTCCCCCGTGTGTCCCCCCAGAGGCCCCCCCGAAGCCCCCCCGGCAGCAGCGCTGGTGTTGGGGACCCCGACCCGACAGCGGCCCGGTGAGTGACCCGTATGGACCAGTACGGACCAGTATAGACCAGTATAGACCAATATAGACCACTACAGACCAGTAGAAACCGGTATAGACCAATATAGACCATTACAGACCAGTAGAAACTGGTATAGACTAATATAGACCAGTACGGACCAGTAGAAACCAGTATAGACCAGTATAGACCAGTATAAACCAATAAACCAACATAGACCAATAGAGACTAGCAAAGACCAGTATAGATCATTACAGACCAGTATGGACCAGTACAGACTAGTATAGGCCAGTATAGACCAGTACAAACCCATATGGACCAGTAGAAACCAGTATAGACCAGTACAGACCAGTATAGGCCAGTATAAACTGATATAGACCAGTACAGAGCAGTATAGATTGAGTAGATCAATGTAGACCAATGTAGACCAGTATAAACCAGTATGGACCAGTGTGGACCAGTATAGACCAGTACAGCCTTGTACACCCCAGTATGGTGCAGTATGGCTCAATATATCCCAGTACAGCCCAGTACATCCCAGTATGGCCCAGTATGGCTCAATATATCCCAGTACAGCCCAGTACATCCCAGTATGGCCCAGTATGGCTCAATATATCCCAGTATGGCCCAGTATGGCTCAATATATACCAGTACAGCCCAGTATGGCTCAATATATCCCAGTACAGCCCAGTACATCCCAGTATGGCCTGGTACAGCCCAGTAAATCCCAGTATATCCCAGTAGAACTTAACGTGGCGCAGTAAATCCCAGTATGTTCCAGTATAGCCCAATACATCCCAGTAAATCCCAGTATGGCCCAGTAAATCCTGGTACCTCCCAGTAAATCCCACTATGGCCCAGTATGCCCCCGTATATCCCACTACAGCATAGTACTTCCCAGTAAATCCCAGTATGGCCCAGTGTGTCCTAGTAAATCCCAGTATATCCCAGTACAATGTAGTGCGGCCCAGTAAATCCCAGTATAACCCAGTACAGCCCAGTATAGCCCAGTAAACTCTTACACAGCCCAGCGTGACCTGGTCCCTCCCAGTTCCCTCCCAGTCTCTCCCAATCCCCTCCCAGTCTCTCCCAGTCCCTCCCAGTGCTCCCCAGTCCCCTCCCAGTCCCCCCCAATCCCCTCCCAGTCCCCTCCCAGTCTCCTCCCAGTGCCCTCCCAGTGCCCCCAATCCCTCCCAGTCCCTCCCAGTGCCTCCCAGTCCCCTCCCAGTGCCTCCCAATCCATCCCAGTCCCTCCCAGTCTCTCCCAGTCCCTCCCAGTCCCCTCCCAGTGCCTCCCAATCCCTCCCAGTCCCTCCCAGTGACTCCCAGTGCCCCCAATCCCCTCCCAGGCGATCCCAGTGCCCCCCAATCCCATCCCAGTCCCTCCCAGTCTCTCCCAGTCCCCTCCCAGTCCCCTCCCAGTGCCCCCAATCCCCTCCCAGTGCCCCCCAGTCCCTCTCAGTCCCCCTAATCCCTCCCAGTAGCCCCCAGTCCCCCCAATCCCTCCCAGTCCCCTCCCAGTGCCCCCAATCCCTCCCAGTGCCCCCCAATCCTCTCCCAGTCCTTCCCAGTCCCCTCCCAGTCTCCCCCAATCCTTCCCAGTGCCCCTCAATCCCTCCCAGTCCTCCCAGTCCCCTCCCAGTCCCTCCCAGTCCCACCCAATCCGCCTCCCAGTGTCCCCCAGTCCCCTCCCAGTTCTCCGCAATCCCCTCCCAGTGCCCCCAATCCTCTCCCAGTCCTTCCCAGTCCTCTCCCAGTGCCCCTCAATCCCTCCCAGTCCTCCCAATCCCTCCCAGTCCCCCCCAACTCTCCTCAGTCCCCCCAATCCTCTCCCAGTCCCCCCAATCCTCTCCCAGTCCTCCAATCCCTCCCAGTGCCCCCAATCGCCTCCCAGTCCCTCCCAGTCCCTCCCAGTGCCCCCAATCCCTCCCAGTCCCTCCCAGTCCCTCCCAGTGCCCTCCCAGTCCCTCCCAGTGCCCCCAATCCCCTCCCAGGCGATCCCAGTGCCCTCAGTCCTCTCCCAGTCCCTCCCAGTCTCTCCCAGTCCCTCCCAATCCCCTCCCAGTGCCCCCAATCCCCTCCCAGTCCCCAGTCCCCTCCCAGTCCCTCCCAGTCCCTCCCAATCCCTCCCAATCCCTCCCAGTCCCCTCCCAGTCCCTCCCAATCTCTCCCAATCCCTTCCCAGTGCCCCCAGTCCCCTCCCAGTTCCCCAGTCCCCTCCCAGTGCCCCCAATCCCTCCAGTGCCCCCCAATCCCTCCCAGTGCCCCAATCCTCTCCCAGTCCCTCCCAGTGCCCCCAATCCCCTCCCAGTGCCCCCAATTCCCTCCCAGTCCCTCCCAATCCTCTCCCAGTCCCCTCCCACTCCCTCCCAGTGCCCCCAATCCCCTCCCAGTTCCTTCCAAGTCCCCTCCCAGTCCCTCCCACTGCCCCCAATCCTCTCCCAGTCCCTCCCAGTCCCTCCCAGTGCTGGGGGTGGGTGGTCCCAGTTGGGATCTCTCCCCCCCAGCCCCTCCTGACCCAAATTTGGGGTTTTTCCCAAAAATCTTTCCCCCAGGTCTGGGAGGCCGCGGGGCCGAGAGGACCCTGAGCCGCTGCACGGAAGGTGAGGGGGACCCCAAATTTGGGGAGGGGGGACCCCAAAAATGGGGGAGGGGATCCCAAATTTGGGGAGGGGGACCCTGAAAATGGGGGAGGGGACCCTGAAAATGGGGGGACCCCAAATTTAGGGGAGGGACCCCAAAAAATGGGGAGGGAGTCTGAAAATGGGGAGGGAAGTCTGAAATGAGGGGGACCCTAAATTTGGGAGGACCCCAAAAATGGGGAGGGACCCTAAAATGGGGAGGGGGCCCCAAAATGGAAGGACCCTAAAAATGGGGGCGATCCTAAAAATGGGGGATCTCAAAAATGGGGAGGGGACCCTGAAAATGGGGAGGGATCTCAAAAATGGGGAGGGGATCCTGAAAATGGGGAGAGGGAGTCTGAAATAAGGGGGTGACCCTAAAATTGGGGGACTCAAAAATGGGGAGGGGACCCCAAAAATGGGGGAGTCTGAAATGAGGGAGGACCCCTGAATTTGGAGGGGAATCCCAAAAATGGGGGAGGGACCCCAAAATGGGGAGGGGATCTCAAAATGGGGAGGGGAGTCTGAAATTAGGGGGACCCAGATTTGGGGGATCCCAAAAATGGGGGGAGGGGACCCTGAAAATGGGGAGGGGAGTCTGAAATGAGGGGGACCCCGAATTTAGGGGGGGACCCTAAAAATGGGGGAGGGGACCCCAAATTGGGGGGGATCCCAAAAATGGGGGAGGGGACCCTGAAAATGGGAGAAGGGGGACCCCAAAAATGGGGGAGGGGACCCTGAAAATGGGGGAGGGGAGTCTGAAATAAGGGGGGTGACCCTAAAATTGGGGGGGACCCCAAAAATGGGGTTTTGGGGGTTCCCGAGTTCATTTTTGGGGGTTTTGGGGGTCCCTTTTGGGGTTTTTGGGGGTCCTGAATCCCATTTTGGGGGTTCCTGACCCCCCCCGTGCCCCCCCCGCAGTGGGGAGGGGTCTGCTTTGGGGGTCCCTGGCTCTGTTTTGGGGGGTTTTGGGGTCCTTTTGGTGGTTTTTGGGGTCCCTTTTTGGGGTCCCCTTGGGGTTTTGGGGGTCCTGAATCCCGTTTTGGGGGTTCCTGACCCCCCCCAAGCCCCCCCTGCAGTGGGGAGGGGTCTGCTCTGGGGGTCCCTGGGTCTGTTTGGGGGTCCTTTTGGTGGTTTTGGGGTTCTTGAGTTCATTTTTGGGGTTTGGGGGGTTCCTGAGTTCATTTTTGGGGTTTTTGGGGGTCCTGAATCCCATTTTTGGGGTTCCTGACCCCCCCCGTGCCCCCCCCCGCAGTGGGGAGGGGTCTGTTTGGGGGTCCCTGGGTCCATTTTGGGGTTTCAGGGGTCCCTGGGTCCCTTTTTGTGGTTTTGGGGTCCATTTGGGGGGTTTTTGGGGTCCTTTTTGGGGTTTTTGGGGGTCCTGATTCCCATTTTTGGGGTTCCTGACCCCCTCGTGCCCCTGCAGCAGGGAGGAGTCTGCTTTGGGGGTCCCTGGGTCCATTTTGGGGTTTGGGGGGTTCCTGGGTCCCTTTTCGGGGGTTTGGGGTTCCTATTTGGGGTTTTGGGGTCCCTTTTGGGGTTTTTGGGGGTCCTGAATCCCATTTTTGGGGTTCCTGACCCCCCCCGTGCCCCCCCCGCAGTGGGGAGGGGTCTGCTTTGGGGGTCCCTGACTCTGTTTGGGGTCTCTTTTGGGGTTTTGGGGTCAATTTGGGGGATTTTGGGGTTCATTTTTGAGGTTTTGGGGGTCCTGAATCCCGTTTTGGGGGTTCCTGACCCCCCCCGTGCCCCCCCCGCAGTGGGGAGGGGTCTCCCGAGGAGGAGGAGCTGGAGGTGGTGGCCGAGGTTCGGGTGGGCGACCTCGGGGGCGTCGCGGCCGCCTCGGGGCTCCTGCGCAGGGACCCCTGGAGGACCCCAAAGCGAGGTGGGGGCATCTGGGAGGCTGGGGAGGGGTTGGGGATTTGGGGGGTTGGGGGTTTAGGGGATTTGGGAGGATTGAGGATTTGGGGGGGTTGAGGGGACTTGAGGGGATTTGAGGGGGATTTGGGGATTTGAGGAGGATTTGAGGGATTTGGGAGGACTGAGGGATTTGGGGGATTTGGGGGTTTAGGGGATTTGGGGATTGGAGGGATTTGGGGGTTAGGGGATTTGGGGATTGGGGGAGGTTTGGGGATTTGGGGGGGTTGAGGGGATTTGGGGGGATTAGGGGGTTGAGGAGATTTGGGGGATTTGGGGGGTTGGGGGATTTAGGGGGATTTGGGGGATTGGAGAGGGATTTGGAGGGGATTTGGGGGATTTGGGGGATTAGGGGGATTTGGGGGATTGGAGAGGGATTTGGGGGGATTGAGGGGATTTGGGGGCTAGGGTTTAGGGGGATTTGGGGGATTTGAGGGGATTTGGGGGGTTGGGGGGTTTAGGGGGATTTAGGGGGATTGGAGGGATTTGGGGAGTTGGGGGATTTGAGGATTTGGGGAATTTGGGGGTTTAGGGGATTTGAGGGGATTTGAGAGGGATTTGAGGGGTTGGGGGATTTGAGGGGATTTGGGGGGATTGGGTGGGCGTTAGGGGGATTTGAGGGGATTTGGGGATTTGGGGGGTTTGGGGGATTTAGGGGATTGGGGGGATTTGGGGGGTTTAGGGGGATTTGGGGGTAGGGGGATTTGGGTAGGATTGAGGGGGATTTGGGAGGATTTGAGGGGATTTGGGGGGTTGGGGAGGACTGGGGCTAGGGTTTGGGGGGGATTTGGGAGGGATTGAGGGGATTTGGGGGGGTTAAGGAGGGATTTAGGGGGCTGGGGAAGTTTGGGGGTTGGAGTGGAAATAGGGGATTTGGGGCAGAAATGGGGGATTTGGGGGCTCTCTAGGATTTGGGGGTCTCTGGTGTCTCTTTAGGATTTTGGGGGACTCTCTAGGATTTCGGGGTTCTTTGGTGTTTCTTTAGGATTTGGGGGTCTGAGGGTTTTGGGGGTCTCTGGTGTCTCTCTAAGATTTGTGAGGGCTCTGAGGGTTTTGGGGGTCTCTGGGGGCTCTCTAGGATTGGGGGGTCTGAGAGTTTTGGGGGTCTCTCTAGAATTCGAGGGGTCCCAGGGAGTCTCTCCCCCTCCTGACCCTCCCCTCCCCCAATTTCCCCAGGTCACCTCCCCGGCAGCTCCTCCGCGCTGGCGCGTCCCGAGGGGGCTCTGTCCCCTCCTGCTCCTCCCCCTCCTGCCCCTCCCCACCCCGGCGGGACCCCGCCCCGCCCCTCCCACGCGCCCCCCGCCGCGCCCTCCCCCACGCCGGGCCGGCCCCGGCGCCTTCGGGCCCGAGCGCCGCCCTGGGAGGGGCAGGGGACTAACCCCAACAACAGCAGCGACCCCCGACCCAAAACGCGCCCGGACAGAGCCCCCGCCCGCCCACCCCGAAAGGCGGATTCTTCCTCCTCGTCTTCATCATCCTCCTCGTCCCGCTCTTCCTCCTCCTCCTCGTCAGGGCCCCCGGCCTCGGCACGGCCCCGCTCGCCCTCGCTGGATATTTATGACCCTTTCCACCCCACGGACGAGGAGACCCCGCGGGGGGTCAGGGGTCGCGGGAGCCCCCGGAGCGCCCCACGCCCCCGAGTTGAGTTTTGGGGGCGGGGGCGGCGGCTCCTCCTCCTCTTCCTCCTCCTCCTCCTCCTCCTCCTCCTCCTCCTCTTCCTCCTCCTCCTCCTCGTCGGCGGCGCCGCCCAAGGAGGCCGAAGGGCGGCAGGACCAGAAGTACGACCCCTTCGACCCCACCGGCTCCAACCCCAGCTCGTCCCGCAGCAGCCCCAGCCCCGCCGAGGAGGAGGAGGAGGAGGATGAAGAGGATGAAGATGAGGAGGATGATGAGGAGGAGGAGGAGGAGGAAGGGGAGGCGCGGGCGCTGCCGGACGTGTCGCAGAGCATCAGCCGCATCTCGCAGACCTTGGCCGGCATCTACGACGACAACAGCCTGAGCCAGGACTGCGAGAAGGACCCCGAGCCCCCCAAAACGCCCCCCAACCCGCCCGGCGCCGACTCCACCCTGCCCGGCGACGACGAGGAGGACGAGGAGGAGGAGGAGGAGGAGGAAGAAGATGAAGAGGAGGATGAAGATGAGGAGGAGGAGGAGGAGGATGAAGAGGAAGGCTCGTCGGAGCCGCGGCGCCGCGTGTTCGTGGTGGGGCTGGGGGGCTCGGGCCGCGCCGGCGGCGAGACCACCCTCGGTGGGGCTGGGGGCACAGGAGGGGGGGCAGCGACCCCCAGGCTGGACGGCAAAGTGTCCCTCGAGGTGGTGACCCGGGCAACCCCAAACCCGCCCCACCCCAGCGGCGCCCACCCCCAGCCCCGCGGGACCCCGGCGGGACCCCCAAAGCGGCAGCGTCGGCATCGTCCGGGGCGGCCCCGGGCGCGGCCGCGAGTGGAGCGCGCCGGGGACGCCTCGGAGGTGGAGGAGGGCGAGATCGTGCCGGCCGAGGAGGAGCGGCCCTTCAGTCCCCTGCGGCTCTTCCGCGGCTCCGGGAGCGCCGCCGGCGCCGGGGGTGGCATCGCCGGGGGTGGTGGCGGCAGCGTTGGTGGCATCGCCGTTGGTGGCATCGGCGTTGGTGGCATCGGCGTCGGTGGCATCGCCCGCGGGCGAGCCCCGGAGCCGCGCCCGCCGCGCCTGCCCGAGGGCGGCGACGACTTCTTGTCCCTGCACGCCGACTCGGACGAGGAGGCCGATTTTGGGGCCGAGGCGCAGCCGGACCCGCGCTGGAAGAGCGGGACGAGCGGAATCCTCGCGGGCGGCCCCCCTGTCGTCGTCCCCTCGGACCTGCGGCGCAAGATCCTGAGCCAGCGGCGCCTCCGGGCTCCCCCCTCGCCGCCCTCGCCGCGCTCGCCCTCGGCCCCGGCCCGCAAGAAGCCCAAGCGCGACCACCGCGACCGCAGCGCCCGCGGCGGCCGCTCCTCCTCGTCGTGGGGGTCGTCCAAGAAGCCCCCCGAGCCGCCGCCTCCTCCCCCGGCCCCGCTGCCTTCATCGTCGTCATCATCCTCGAAGGGCAAGGAGCGCGGCGGGCGCCGCCCGGCGGGCTCGGGCTCGGGTCCCGCTCCCGCTCCCGCCGCTCCCGCCGCTCGTGGTCGCGGCGTTCGCGGTCGCGGGAGAAGCGGCGGGGCCGGCGCTCGTCGGGCAGCGGCTCGGGCCGCTCGCGGGGCCGCAAGGACAAGGACAAGGACCGGGACAAGGACAGGGGAGCAGGAGAGGGCCGGGAGCGCGAGCGGCGCCGCGGGGAGAAGAAGAAGAAGAAGCAGCAGCAGCGCTCGCGGTCGCGGGAGCGCCGCGGCTCCCGGCGCGACTCCAAGGGGGACAAAGCCACGACAACGACCACGACCACCACGACGGTGACGGCGATGCCGTCGGTCCGGCGCAGGGAGCCCCGCGCGGTGGTGCCGCCGTCGGTGCAGGAGCTGAGCGACTCGGCGCTGTTCGCCATCAAGAGGACCATCACGGTGAGCCGGCGCTCCGGCGGCTCCCCCGAGCCCCGCCGGGAGGTGCTCTACGACTCCGAGGGGCTCAGCTTCGAGGGCTTCTCCTCCGACCGAGAGCCCGCAGAGCCCCCCGCCCGCAAGGGGGGCTGCGCCAGGGTGGGCACCGGGAGCGGCACCGGGAGCGGCGGCGAGCGCAGGGACAAGGAGCGCAAACGCGGCCGCGCCGAGGACAGAGCGGCCAGCAGGGACAAGCACAAGAAGAAGTTCAAGGAGTACCCCGAGGAGGTGGCGATGACGGCGCTGTCGTCGTCGTCGGACGGCGGCAAATCCAAGGAGAAGGCGGCGCGGGAGAAGGGCGCCCGCAAAGCCAAGGCGGTGACGGCAGCGGGGACCAGCGCAAGGAGGCGGCGGTGGCGGGGACGGGGACGGGGGCACCCAAGGGTGCCACCAACGCCACCCCCAGCACCACCAGCGCGGCCCCCGCGCGGAAGGTGAAGCTGCAGTCGAAGGTGTCGGTGCTGATCCGAGAGGGCGTCACCTCCACCACGGCGCCCGCCAAGGAGGGGGCAGCGGGGGTGACAGCGGCGGGAGGAGGAGGAGGAGGAGGAGGAGGAGGAGCCATCGCCGGCATCGCCGTCAAGTTCGCCCGCGACGCCGAGAGCAGAGCGCCCTTCCTCAAGGCCGGGGGGCTCCCCAAGGCCGGGGGGCTCCCCAAGGGCGACGCCGCCCCCCGGGGAGGGGACAGGGACGGCGGCGCGGCCGCCCCCCCCTCCAAGAGCCGCAAGGCCAAGCCCCCCAAGGGCAAGGGGGGCACCAAGAAGCCCCCCAAGGGCAGCAAGGCCAAGGGCGAGGGGCGCAAGAAGAGGAAGGCCAAGGGGGTCAAGGGCACCCTCAAGAAGTCCAAGGCCGACAGCTGCGCCACCCCCCGCTCCTCGCTGTCCCCCCCCCCGCTGCCCGCGCCCCCCTCGGCGCCGGGAGACCCCCTCCACGGGCGGCCCGAGGTGGAGCCCCTGGTCGGGCTCCGAGAAATCGGGGGCACCCCAAACCGCCCAGCCCCCCGCCGCTCCCGGAGAGGTGCCCCCTCCCAAAGCCCCCAGGTCGGGGGCGGGGTGGCGACGGAGCCCCGAGCGGGAGGTGACCCCCGACTCGCAGACCGTCGACAGCAGCTGCAAGACCCCCGACGTGTCCTTCCTGCCCGAGGAGGGGGGCGCCGCCAACGACCCCCCCGCGCCCCCCCCGGGCCAGGGGCTCTGGGATGGCGGGGACCCCAGGCCGGGCTGGGGGCGCCGGGAGAGCCCCGAGGCTGACAGTCGCTGCCAGGGCAAGGACGACGCCACCAGCACGGGCACGGGGACGGGGACGGGCACGGGGAGACCCGGGACCGCCCCCGCGGAGCGCCCCCGCCCACCACCACCACCACCCCACGCCGTGGAGCTCCAGGGGCGTCGACTGCGCCACCAGCGGCGTCCTGGCACGTGAGGTGGCACCTGGGGACACTTTGGGGGTCTGGGGGCGTGGGTTGTGCCACCAGCGGGGTCCTGGCACGTAGGTGGCACTTGGGGACAATGGGGAGTCCTGGCACGTAGGTGGCACCTGGGGACAAATTTGGGGAGTTCTTGGCACGTGGGTGGCACTTGGGGACACTTTGGGGGGTCCTGGCACGTAGGTGGCACTTGGGGACAATGGGGGGGTCTGGGGGATTTTGGGGTCCTCCAGGAGGTGTTTGGGGACACTTTGGGGGGTCTGGGGTATGGGTTGTGCCACCAGTGGGGTCCTGGCACGTGGGTGGCACTTGGGGACAATAGGGGGGTCCTGGCACGTGGGTGGCACTTGGGGACAATGGGGGGTCCTGGCACGTGGGTGGCACTTGGGGACCCTTTGGGGGAGGGTCCTGGCACGTAGGTGGCACTTGGGGACAAATATGGGGGTTTTGGCATGTGGGTGGCACTTGGGGACACTTTGGGGGTCCTGGCACGTGGGTG
The DNA here is from genome assembly GCF_022539395.1 of Myiozetetes cayanensis. Classification (NCBI taxonomy): domain Eukaryota; kingdom Metazoa; phylum Chordata; class Aves; order Passeriformes; family Tyrannidae; genus Myiozetetes; species Myiozetetes cayanensis. The sequence goes on from NW_026088287.1 coordinate 10,651, forward strand.
GCACCTGGGGACAAATTTTGGGGGTCCTGGCACGTGGGTGGCACTTGGGGACAAATTTGGGGGGTTTCTGGCACGTAGGTGGCACTTGGGGACAGTTTGGGGGGGGGTCCTGGCACGTGGGTGGCACTTGGGGACAAATATGGGGGGTTTTTGGCACGTGGGTGCACTTGGGGACACTTTGGGGGGTCCTGGCACGTGGGTGGCACTTGGGGACAAATTTGGGGGTTTCTGGCACATGGGTGGCACTTGGGGACACTCTGGGGGGTTCCTGGCACTTGGGTGGCACTTGGGGACAATGGGGGGAGGGTCCTGGCACGTGGGTGGCACTAGGGACACTTTTGGGGGGTCCTGGCACGTGGGTGGCACTTGGGGACAAATTTGGGGGAGTTCTTGGCACGTGGGTGGCACTTGGGGACACTCTGGGGGTCTGGGGGGTACAGGGGCCTGCAGGGGCCACCTGTGGGGTCCTGGCACGTGGGTGGCACTCTAGGGACAAATTTGGGGAGTCTGGGGGTACTGGGGCCTGCAGGGGGTCACCAGCAGGGCCCTGGCACGTAGGTGGCACTTAGGGGACACTTTGGGGGGTCCTGGCACGTGGGTGGCACTTGGGGACAAATTTGGGAGGGTCCTGGCACTGGGTGGCACTTGGGGACACTTTGGGGGGGGGTAATGGGGCCCGTAGGGGGGTCACCAGTGGGGTCCTGGCACATAGGTGGCACTTGGGGACAAATTTGGGGGGTCCTGGCACGTGGGTGGCACTTGAGGACACTTGGGGGGTCTGGCACGTGGGTGGCACTTGGGGACACTTTGGGGGAGTCCTGGCACGTGGGTGGCACTTGGGGGACAAATTTGGGGGGTTCTTGGCACGTGGGTGGCACCTGGGGACAAATTTGGGGGTTCTTGGCACGTGGGTGGCACCTGGGGACAAATTTGGGGGTTCTTGGCACGTGGGTGGCACCTGGGGACAAATTTGGGGGTTCTTGGCACGTGGGTGGCACCTGGGGACAAATTTGGGGGTTCTTGGCACGTGGGTGGCACCTGGGGACAAATTTGGGGGTTCTTGGCACGTGGGTGGCACTTGGGGACAATGGGAGGGTCCTGGCACGTGGGTGGCACTTAGGGACAAATTTGGGGGTCCTGGCACGTGGGTGGCACTTGGGGACAAATTTGGGGGTTCTTGGCACGTGGGTGGCACTTGGGGACACTTTGGGGGTCTGGGGGGTACTGGGGCCTGCAGGGGGGCCACCAGCGGGGTCCTGGCACTGGGTGGCACTTGGGGACAAATTTGGGGGGTTTCTGTGTGCGTGGGTGGCACCTGGGGACACTCGGGGGCTTGGGGTCATCCAGGAGGTGTTTGGGGACACTTTGGGGGATTGGGAGTACTGGAGGCCCCAGGGGGTGAGCTGTGCCCCCAAGGGGGTCATGGTGGCATTTGGGGACACTTTGGGGTGGGATTTTGGGGGGGTCTGGGGAGGTTTTGGGGTCTGGGGGATTCCAAAGGGGTTCTGGGGGTGTTTAGGGGTTTTGGGGGTGCCGGGGGTGGGTCTTGGGGGCTTTAGGGGGTCTGGGAGTGTTTTAGGGGTTTGGGGGTGTTTGGGAGTTCCAAGGTGGGTTTAGGGGTCTTGGGGGTTTGGGGGTCTGGGGTGGTGTTTAGGGGTTTGGGGGTGTTTTGGGGGTGCCAGGGTGGGTTTTTGGGGGTCTGGGGGATTCTAGGGGTGGGGGTTGGGAGTTCTGGGGAGTTTGGGAATTCAGAGGGAGTTCTAGGGGGGTCTGAGGGGTTTGGTAGGGTGTTCTTTGGGTCCGGGGGGTTTTGGGTGAGTTCTGTGGGTCCGGGGGTTTTAGGTGAGTTCTGTGGGTCTGGAGGGGTTTTGGGGATTCTGAGTGAGTTTTGGGGGATTCTTTGGGTCTGGGAGTGTTTGGGGTGTTCTGTGGGTCCGGGGGTGTTTTGGGGGGTTCTGGGTGGGTTCTGTGGGTCGAGGAGGTTTTGGGGTGTTCTGGGGGGTTCTGTGGGTCCGGGGGTTTAGGGTATTCTGTTGGGTCTGGGGGGTTTTGGGGTGTTCTGTGGGTCCGGGGTTTTAGGGGATTCAGGAGTGTTCTGTGGGTCCAGGGGATTTTGGGGTGTTCTGTGGGTCCAGGGGGTTTAGGGGTGCCCAGAGTGGGTTCTGTGGGTCCAGGGGTATTTTGGGGTGTTCTTTGGGTCCAGGGCGGTTTTGAGGTGTTCTGTGGGTCCGGGGGTTTAGGGTGTTCTGTGGGTCGGGGGTTTTTGGGGGATTCCAGGAGTGTTCTGTGGGTCCAGGGGGTTTGGGGGTGTTCTGTGGGTCCAGGGGGGTTTTGGGGGTGCCCAGGTGGGTTCTGTGGGTCCAGGGGTATTTTGGGGGTGTTCTTTGGGTCCAGGGCGGTTTTGGGGTGTTCTGTGGGTCCGGGGGTTTTAGGGGTGTTCTGTGGGTCCAGGGGTGTTCTGTGGGTCCGGGGGTTCTGGGTGAGTTCTGTGGGTCTGGGGGTGTTTTGGGGTGTTCTGTGGGTCCGGGGGTGTTCTGGGTGGGTTCTGTGGGTCCAGGGTGGTTTTCGGGGGTTCTGTGGGTCTGGAGTGGGTTTTGAGGGGTTTTGGGGTGTTCTGTGCATCCGGGGGTGTTTTGGGGTGTTCTGTGGGTCCGGGGGAGGTTTTGGGGATTCTGGGGGTGTTCTGTGGGTCCGGGGGTTTTGGGGTGCCCAGGTGGGTTCTGTGGGTCCGGGGGTTTTAGGGTGTTCTGTGGGTCCAGGGGTGTTCTGTGGGTTTTGGGGTGTTCTGTGGGTCTGGGGGTGTTTTGGGGTGCCCAGGTGGGTTCTGTGGGTTTGGGGGTGTTTTGGGGAGTTCTGTGGGTCCGGGGGGGTTCTGTGGGGGTTTGGGGTGTTCTGTGGGTCTGGGGGTGTTTTGGGGGTGCCCAGGTGGGTTCTGTGGGTCTGGGGGTGCCCAGGTGGGGTTCTGTGGGTCTGGGGGTGTTTTGGGGGTTCTGGGGGTGTTCTGTGGGTCTGGGGGGTTCAGGGGGTGTTTTGGGAGGCCCCAGGGGGTGACAGGCCGTGTCCCCCAGTGACGACGCTGCTGTTCAAGATGGAGGAGGCCAGCCTGGCCAGCAGGGCCAAGGCCTACGAGCTCATCCAGGCCACCAACCAGGTGGGACCCCAAAAAGCAACAGGGGGACCCCAAAAACTGGGGAGACCCCAAAATTGGGAGGAGACCCCAAAATTGGGGAGAGCGCCAAAATTGGGGGAGGGAGGGGGGCAGGGGGACCCAAAAGTTAGGGAGGGGGCTCAGGGGGACCCCAAAAGTGAGGAGGCCCCAAAATTGGGGAGAGAGACCCCAAAATTGTGGAGGAGACCCCAAAAATTGGGGAGGAGGAGGCAGGGGGACCCCAAAGTTAGGGAGGGGGGCTCAGGGGGACCCCAAAGTGAAGGGAGACCCCAAAGTTGGAGGAGACCCCAAAATTGGGGAGAGAGCCCAAAATTGGGGAGAGAGCCCAAAATTGGGGGAGAGAGCCCAAAATTGGGGGAGTGGAGGAGTGGGCTTAGGGGGACCCCAAAAGTGAGGGGAGACCCCAAAGTGGGGAGGGAGGGGGGCTCGGGGACCCCAAAAGTGGGGAGACCCCAAAATTGGGGAGGGAGGGGGCAGGGGACCCCAAAGTGGGGGAGACCCCAAAATTGGGGAGGGAGGGGGGCAGGGGACCCCAAAATTGGAGAGGAGGGCAGGAACCCCATAGTTGGGGGGGGTGCTCAGGGGGACCCTAAAAGTGAGGAGGAGACCCCAAAATTGGGTGAGGGGAGGGCAGGGGGGACCCCAAAGTGAGGAGACCCCAAAATTGGGGAGGGAGACCCCAAATTTAGGGAGGGGAGAGGCTCAGAGGAACCCCAAAAGTGATGGGGAGACCCCAAGGTTGGGGAGGGGTTAGGGAGACACCCCTAAAGTGGGGGGAGGGAACACGTTGGGGACCCCAGAGTGGGGGAGGGGACTTAAGGGGGACAGGGTGACCCCAAGGTGGAGAGGGAGGGGACATTGGGGTCACCCCAGGGTGGGGGGGACAGGGGACCCCAAAGTGTGGGGAGGCAGTGGGGGGGACCCCAAAGGGGAACACGAGGGGAGGATCCCCAGAGTGGGGAGGGATGACATTGGGGACCCCAAAAATGGGGGGATACCTGGGAGAGGGTTGGGGGGACAGAACCCCCAAAAATGGGTCAGGCCCCCCAGGAGGGGTTGGGACCCCAAAATGTGACACCCTCCCCCAAATTTGTGCTGCAGATCCTGAGCCACTCCAAGGCCGCCTCCCCACTGGGGGGAGGAGCCCCGAGGCCCCGGCTCGGCCCTCCTGCTGCCCCACCTGCTGCCCCTGAGGGCCTCAGAGACCCAAACCCGCCCTGCCCGGCCTGGGGGCCTGGGGGGCTCAGGGGAGCCCCGGGGACAGAGGGACCCCAGGACAGGGGGACAGTGACAAGGTCAGTGGGGATGGGGGACATTGGGAGTCATGGGGGAGGCATTGAGGGCATTGGGGGGACAGCATTGGGGGGGGGCATTGGGGGGCATTGGGGACAGGGGGGACAGGAGGGACCCCCAGGACAGGGGACAGTGACAAGGTCAGTGGGGATGGAGGGGACATTAGGGGGGCCTTGGGGGACATTGGGGGATGAGGGGGGGGACAGGAGGACCCCAGGACAGGGAGACAGTGACAAGGTCAGTGGGGATGGGGGGACATTAAGGGGGATATGGGGGCATTGCGGAGACAGGGGGGCTCAGGGGCCCCAGGACAAGGGAACGGTGACTTTCTAAGGTCGAGTGGGGATAGAGAGGACATTAGGGGACATTGTGGGACGAGAGACCCCAGGACAGGAGACAGTGACCAAGAGTCAGTGAGGATAGAAACGTAGAGAGC
>NW_026088288.1:0-15075 GCF_022539395.1 Myiozetetes cayanensis
CTGCTACTCCTGCGCCTCCAACAACATGGAAAATCCCAGTGCAGTGACAGGTCTTTGACTGGATGTGTTCCCTGGGATATAATGTGAGCAGGCTTTTTCTTTTTCTTTTTTTTTTTCCTTTTGCCCCCGGGCGTTCGGAATCGGATGTGTTTTATTTGCGTTGCTCAGAACAACGCGGTAGCTGCAGAAAGGCCGTATGTGTTAAACTCTCTCGGCAGACACAGTAAAATCACTCCCGTGTGTTTGCTGCCAGTGTCTCATGAAGGTCAGGCCCTGCAGTTTGGTGACTCCCTGGAGCCAGAGCTGCTCTTGGCGATGCTGGGACTCCTTTTCTGTGGCTGCACAAAACCTGCCCTCCTGCGTTTCTGGGTGAAGTGCGCAGGAATTAGCTCGTTCGGAACTGAGAGAGTCAGGCCAGCTCTTCTAGCCTGTGGACTAAGGGGAGCTTCCAGAGGATGAGGTCTGCAATGACTTCATGACCAGGAACCACTGCAGGTCCTTAACAAACCCGAGAGTGTGAGGGGGGGACTCATCCCTGATCTCGTATTTACTGTAATCAGGGCAGTTCTCTCTGAGACAAGTTGGGAAGGGCTTTTTTGGCCAGGTTTGCCTTGATCCAGAAGGGGGTGGATACAAACAAGGGGAGGCAAATGTTGGGATTTCTGTGTCTGAAGGTACACACAACACTGATTTGCTTAAATGCCTCTTGAGCCCGTGGCCAGGCACAGTTCCTGCCTCTCTGGCCAGCGAAGAGAAGCACAGTTAGTCTGAGGTCAGAACACAGCTGGACTGTGAACAGGGTTGTTAAGTGAAGCTGACAGGTGATTCTGGTGTGCATTCAAGCTTCTTCGCTGCTCAGGCCCCTCGATTCCCAGCCAGTGCTTTCTCTTGGCCTCGCCCTGCCAGCGTGGAACGCAGGAAACCATCGCCACCCTTCTCCTTTTCCTGATTCAGCTCGTGATCCTTCCCTCCCTGTGTGACATACCACGTGTACCTGCGTCTAAACCACCGCCTTTGTTTAAATATTATTACTAGGGGGAGAAGCAAATCTTGTGTCTAAAACCGTGCAGGCAGCGTCTTAAGCGTGCTTTTAGCTGTCGTGGGACGAGCAGTGCAGGTTTTTTGTCATGTGCTTTTAATATCCCGCACTTAGCTCGACAACAAAAGAAGCAAAAAAGCCGCAGACTTCCTCAGAAAACATGATCTGCAGTTTGTTTAAAAAAAAACCCCACCAGTTCTAATGTAGATATACTTTTTTCCTCCTAGGTTTTACCAAGGGACAGCCCGTCTAACACTTAACTCGGATCACCCCTCGTTCATCAGCTTGAAAAGTCAGAACAGCCCCCAAAACTGACTGCTTGATCCGAAAGAGAAAAAAGAAAAAAAAAAAGCTGTGACAAATGGACAATATGTCTATTACTAACACGCCAACAAGTAATGATGCTTGCCTGAGCATTGTCCACAGCTTGATGTGCCATCGACAAGGCGGAGAGAGCGAAACCTTCGCCAAGCGCGCCATCGAGAGTTTAGTCAAAAAGCTGAAGGAGAAGAAGGATGAGCTGGATTCTTTGATTACAGCCATAACCACAAACGGAGCTCACCCCAGCAAGTGCGTTACAATACAGAGAACGCTGGATGGGAGGCTTCAGGTCAGTACAAGTGGAAAAAAAAAATAAAGAAAACAAACCCAGGTGTTTTCCTCCTGGGCCAAGCCGGAGCAAAAAGCGGGCGGCGCGGGTTCCTAGGGCGTTGAGGAAGGGCAGCCCTTCTCTTGCACGCCCCTGGGCCCTGCATGGGGGTGTGTTTTGTGGCTGGAGCTCCGGCCTGCTGCAGGAGCGTTTTTTTCCTGTGTTTTTTGCTGTGTTTTTCCCCAGGAGGAGCAGAGGGGCAGAGTTTTTGGAATGGGGTGGGGGGGGGTGTGTGTGTGTGGTGGTGAAAACGCAGGGTCAGGAACAGCCTCTGTTAGCTCTGTGTCGGTCAGCGGTGTGGAGGCAGACCTGTGACCCTCGCTGAGCTGCCCCAGGGAGTCTGCAGGGGGATTTACAGCAGCCTGGCATCGCCAGGGCTCAGTACCTGTGCACCTGGGCTTGTGGCCTCCCCGTCCCAGGGCAGGTGTCATGTTTGCTGGCTCTAGCTTTCCGTCTACCCTAGACACATTTATTTTACTTTTTTATATATAATTTTTTTTTTTTTAAGATTTATTATTTTTTTTTTTTTTCCCTTCAGCATAACGATTGGCATTCTTTCTGCTGGTAAATTCCTTCCAGTGTAGCTCTAGTGCCTCATTCCCCCTCTTCCTCTGGGGCGAAGCTCCTTCACGTCTGCGGCGGGCAGGGCAACCCTACATGCCATGCTAAGCACAAGTTCTGCTTCTGCCTTTTTGCATCCAGCATTTTTTATTTATTTTTTTTTTTATTATTACTCAAGAATCACAGTGCTGGCAAAACCCTCATAGAAATTTATTTCTGCTGAACTTGGGCAAACTGCACGCCACCTTTTTTTTATACATATATATAAATATATATATATATTTTGAGGATGGAGCAAGGGTGTGTTGTTGTTTGTCCCCCTCCCAGCTTTCTGCTCCTCACTGACTGTGCAGAGTGAAGTGCCTCTGTGGAGTGAAACCCCTGGCTGCTCTCCCAGCCACCCCCTGTGTCTGACTCGTTTTTTAGGTGGCGGGTCGCAAGGGATTCCCCCACGTGATTTACGCCCGTCTCTGGAGGTGGCCCGATCTCCACAAGAACGAACTCAAGCACGTTAAATATTGTCAGTATGCCTTTGACCTGAAGTGTGACAGTGTCTGTGTAAATCCTTACCATTACGAGCGTGTCGTGTCGCCGGGCATCGGTAAGTACACCCCTCGGTTTAAAGGGGAACAGGGGGGATAAGTCATGAAATGGGGGTTTTTTTCTGTGTAGGAAACACCGACCTGAGTTAGGAGCATTAACTTTTAATGGTCTGGCTGCACTCCTGTGCTCTGTGTTCCTCGGGGAATTGTCCTCCTGCCTCCATTCCCAGTGTGAGGGAGCGGGCTGTGCCTTTAGTTTAAATCTCTCTGCTGGCTTTGCCCGCAGTTCTTGGAGTAGATTTGTGTCCCGGGGATATGGGACACAAATCCTTAGTGTGGATACTTATGTTGGGACGGAGGGGGGCCAGTTTGTAAGCTCTGCAGTGCTAATTTTTAAAGGCTTGCACTTGATTACAACACTTCTGAAGATCTGTGTGTGTGTAACCCCCCACAACCCCCTTTTTCTTTTTCTTGTCTTTAAAGATCTATCAGGGCTGACACTACAGAGCTCTGGTGAGTAGTTTTGGCTGCTGCTGCGTTTCTGTGGGCACAAAAGCTGTGTTAAACCCTGCGGGGTTTGTTCCTGTGTCTCTCTGGGAGGGAGGATCAAGAGCAGAGGGAAATAAATGCATTTGTCTCCCTGGCTTTGGAAAACCAGCTGAGTAGAGTATCAGGGGAAGTTTCATAAATCCTGTGAGTTGCCCAGGTAGCACATGGGAGGCAGGTATTGATAAATTCCTGAAGTGGAGGCTTCAGCCAAGCTTGTACCTGCGTTCTCTTTTCGTCGATTCCAAATTATAAAGTAAAAAAAAAAAAAAGAAAAACAGAGACCTCGCTGTGGAATCCTCCTAATTAATACAAAAAAAGGGACACCCAAAGCTGTGTGCACCTGTGGAATATGCCAGTTAATGGAATTGGGAATAATAAATGCTTACAATTTTAATTAGTGGCTGAAGGAGAAAATAATAACAATTCTGCGGTTAGCATGCAGCTGAACGAAGGAGCCCAGCGCTCTTGCTTTCCCTGCAGCTGGAGAGAAACTGGACATTAAATGTCCAGGGAACATTGTTCAGAAACCTGAGATTGTGCCTTTTTATTCTCCCTCCCTCAGAAATTCACAGAGCAGGAGATAACCCAGTGGTTTTTCAGCACATCACTAGAATCATACGAGCAAAAACGACTTAAAAACCGCCCCCAAACCACCCATCAGACTTAACCTCACGAGCTCTGCTGATTTGCATCATTAGCCTGTTGTGTCTCCTGAAAAACGACCCTTCCCTGCAGGACCAGAGCTTAACCAGCCAGCAGTTAAAATACACCACGAGTGTTTCCCCTGTGCTGCTGCTGGCTTTGCAGCAGGAGGCACGAAAATCGCCATCGGATCTTGGCATTACTTTGGGCTGCTTTAAAAAATGGGCACGGGAGCTAACGTGGTGTGAGGAGTTTTATTTGAACAGCCTCAGTGGCAGCAAATACAGCAAATAAACCACTGTGGTGGCAGTGGTGGCGATTTCCTGATGCTCTGGATTAGGGGGCTACACTGTTAAATACAGAGTAGCTTTATGGGGCCTTTTGGTGCGAATTGGATGTTTCTAGTCAGTCCTCGTGTGGGAGTTGCCTAAAAGTTACTCCAGGGATGCACGAAGTTTTTAGTGCTGTGCTGTTATGTTTTTCACGGGGGCTTTATGTGTGTTCTTGCTCGTACACTAAGGACTGGCTTGCTAGCTGCTGCCTTAACATTCTTTGAGCTGCTTGACAGAAAGCGTGTTTTTCCCTTTTATTGACCACCTCCAGTCAAATAATGATGGACTGCCGGGGCAAAGCGCTGTTGAATTCTGCTGCCTGTGGGACTAAACTGCCTGCCTGAGGGCATTAAGTGAAATAAACAGCTCGCTTTTCCCATCCAGCCGTGCCTCCAAGTGCCCCGCTGCCGGCTCGGAGCTGTTTGTCCGTTCAAACCCTGCTGTTTTAACGGCTCTGCTGTTGCTTGAAAAGCTGCATGGTCTGTGTGGGATTCTGGAGGTGTGTGGGTGCGTGCTGAGCCCTGTGTGTGCCCGCAGCTCCCTCCAGCATGCTGGTGAAGGACGAGTACGTCCACGACTACGAGGGGCAGCCGTCGCTGAGCTCCGCCGAGGGACACTCCGTGCAGACCATCCAGCACCCCCCAAGCAACAGGGCCTCCACAGAGCCTTACAGCGCCCCGGCCATGCTGGCCCCCACCGAGGCCAGCACCACCAGCACCACCAATTTCCCCAACATTCCCGTGGCCTCCACAAGTAAGATCATCGGGGTTGCGCGGGGCGCCTCGAGGGAGCGCCTGAGCGGGGCCTTGGCAGGGCGGATCCCTGCTCTGGCACCGACAAAAAGCGTGTGGTGATAACGATCTGAGCGGGCTCCTGAGGGGGGTCAGTCAGGTTTTAACCCCGGGGCAGGGCGACCCAGCCTCCTTTTCGGCACACGGGCCTCGCGAGACCGTTCTGGCCACGCCGAGGGGCAGTGGCAAAATGTCAGAGCATCTGAGCTCTAGCAGGATGTTGTGGCTGTTAATTGCTGTAGAAATGAAACCACTGCTTCGTGACAGCGGCAGGCAGAGCAACAAACGGGCACGCTGTAAGGTGGCAGTGCCAGGAGATCTTAATGCCATCCTTTAGCCCGCCCGTTTTAAATTCATTATTTTTACAGAGGCGCGCTGTGCCACCGTAGTGGCAGCCCTGGTCATTAACATTGTCGTGGGTCTGTTGGGCAGCGCTGCCTTGAAGCTCCTCCTCCTCTTCTCTGTGCATCTGGTGCAAGTGGAAGGGCCTCACCCTGCTCTGCAGCCGGGCAGCAGGGCAGTTACCCACCCAGGGAGACCACCAAATCTGGGGGGGGGTTCACGTGAAAGATGTGGGAGTGTGGTTGATTTCACGTCACCAGGTCCGAGTGAGGGTGGCACGCTGTTTTGGTGAAGCCCTTCAGTTTTAGCTGGCAGTTTTTTTGGGTTTTTTTTTTAATAAAACCAGTGATGGTGTGGCCAGGCTGAGATGGGATGCCTGCCTTTGCTTCCAGCAGAGGTTGCCCTTGCACAACGGTTTATAGCCAGTAACTTTTTCTCACCGGTGCTATGATTGTTGGAGCCAAGTGGACAGGGGAGAAAAAAAAAAAAAGCTAATTTTTAGGTTTTAGTTCAAGTTCTCAGTGTGCTGAGTTCTGCTAGCCACACCAGTTTGAGAGTGCGAGTGTACTTGTGAAACTGCTGATCAGTTTAGTGCTGATGGCTGAGCTGAAGCCTTTAGAAGTCAGATTCTGTTAACCTGCTGCGAAACATCTGCAGTTTTTAACTTTAGGACAGCTCTTGGAATATTTATTTGGGATCAAAAAAAAAGAAAACACAGCAGCTTTTCTGAGGAGGGAGTCCGGCGATGTACGCAGCTCTGCCGAAGCACTGTGTATAAAAATAAAACACCGGTCAGCACGTTTTGGAGGGATTTAAGTGAGTGTCCTCCTCAGGGACAGCAGTTAAAACACGCTGAAAACGAGCAGCTTGCTGGGCCTGCTGCTGGCCTGTCTCTGTCTGTGTCCCCCGGTGAAACTCGTGGCACCTCTTCTTCTTTCCTTCCCGACCGTGAGCAGTGACCAGGACGAAGGTGTCAGAGTCAAAGTTATCCAGGGCGGGGCATTTTTGCCTCGGGGGTTTCCTACGACACTCTGGCGGGTGGAAAACAGGAAAAAAAAAACAAAATGCTGGAACCAGGCTTGTAGGAGCCGTGCCTGTGCAGTGCCCTCAGCGGGGTGTATTCATTCCCCTGCCCAGTGTAGCGCTGAGCTCTCGGTCATTGCAGTTTTGGAACGCTCACGAATAGGTAGTGTGTTCTTTTACCAGGTCAACCTACCAGTATATTGACAGGTAGCCATAGTGATGGACTCTTACAGATTGCTGCAGGGCCTCAGCCAGGAGCTCAGCAGAATGGGTTTGCAGCTCAGCCAGCCACTTACCACCACAGTGAGTATCCACGAACGTGCGCTCCTCTTAGCTCTCTCTCCAAAACCAGTTCCCGAACGTTCAGGACAAACAGAGGCCTTAGGAGGGAGATGCAGGGGGGGGAAACTCCCTTAAAAAGCCAACCCCCTGCTCTCTCTCTCTCTCTCTTTTTCCTGCAGACAGCACCACGACCTGGACCGGGAGCCGGACGGCGGCCTACACGCCCACCATCCCTCACCACCAGAACGGCCACCTGCAGCACCACCCACCCATGCACCCCGGCCACTACTGTGAGCTCCTCGCACTGCTCTGGGGCACCTGCAGCTCTGTGGGGTGGGGGGAGGTTGTGCCTGCTCACCCTGAGCCCCCAGCCCCCTGCTCTGCCAACCTGGGGCTCTTGGGGGTGTTCCCCATCAGGAACTCATCTGCAGTGGTGCTATGGACATCCCCCTGCTCTGGGGCACCTGCAGCTCTGTGGGATGATGGGGGGAGGTCGTGCCTGCTCACCCTGAGCCCCCCAGCCCCCTGCTCTGGCAGCCTGGAGCTCTTGGTGGTGTTCCCCATCAGGAACTCATCTGCAGTGGTGCCATGGACATCCCACTGCCCTGGGGCACCTGCAGCTCTGTGGGACAGGGAGGGGGTCGTGCCTGCTCACCCTGAGCCCCCCAGCCCCCTGCTCTGGCAGCCTGGGGCTCTTGGGGGTGTTCCCCATCAGGAACTCATCTGCAGTGGTGCCATGGACATCCCACTGCTCTTGTGCTCCTGCAGCTCTGTGGGACAGGGAGGGGGTCGTGCCTGCTCACCCTGAGCCCCCCAGCCCCCTGCTCTGGCAGCCTGGGGCTCTTGGGGGTGTTCCCCATCAGGAACTCATCTGCAGTGGTGCCATGGACATCCCACTGCTCTTGTGCTCCTGCAGCTCTGTGGGGTGGGGGGAGGTTGTACCTGCTCACCCTGAGCCCCCCAGCCCCCTGCTCTGGCAGCCTGGGGCTCGGGGGTGTTCCCCATCAGGAACTCATCTGCAGTGCTGCCATGGACATCCCACTGCTCTGGGGCACCTACAGCTCTGTAGGGTGGGGGGAGGTCGTGCCTGCTCACCCTGAGCCCCCAGCCCCCTGCTCTGCCAGCCTGGGGCTCGGGGGTGTTCCCCATCAGGAACTCATCTGCAGTGCTGCCATGGGCATCCCACTGCTCTGGGGCACCTGCAGCTCTGTGGGGTGGGGGGAGGTTGTACCTGTTCACCCTGAACCCCCAGCCCCCTGCTCTGGCAGCCTGGGGCTCTTCCCCCTGTGGAAGTGGCAGAGATCAGGAACTCATCTGCAGTGGTGCCATGGACATCCCACTGCCCTGGGGCACCTACAGCTCTGTGGGATGGTGTTGGGAGGTCATGCCTGCTCACCCTGTACCCCCCAGCCCCCTGCTCTGGCAGCCTGGAGCTCTTGGTGGTGTTCCCCATCAGGAACTCATCTGCAGTGGTGCCATGGACATCCCACTGCTCTGGGGCACCTGCAGCTCTGTGGGATGATGGGGAGAGGTTGTGCCTGTTCACCCTGAGCCCCCCAGCCCCCTGCTCTGCCAGCCTGGGGCTCAGGGGTGTTCCCCATCAGGAACTCATCTGCAGTGGTGCCATGGACATCCCACTGCTCTGGGGCACCTGCAGCTCTGTGGGATGATGGGGGGAGGTCGTGCCTGCTCACCCTGAGCCCCCAGCCCCCTGCTCTGGCAGCCTGGGGCTCGTGGGTGTTCCCCATCAGGAACTCATCTGCAGTGGTGCCATGGACATCCCACTGCTCTGGGGCACCTACAGCTCTGTGGGATGATGGGGGGAGGTTGTACCTGCTCACCCTGAGCCCCCCAGCCCCCTGCTCTGCCAGCCTGGAGCTCTTGGGGGTGTTCCCCATCAGGAACTCATCTGCAGTGGTGCCATGGACATCCCACTGCTCTGGGGCACCTGCAGCTCTGTGGGATGATGGGGAGAGGTTGTGCCTGTTCACCCTGAGCCCCCAGCCCCCTGCTCTGGCAGCCTGGGGCTCTTGGGGGTGTTCCCCATCAGGAACTCATCTGCAGTGGTGCCATGGACATCCCCCTCCTCTCCCCACACCCAGCAAACCCTTTCCTTTCCAAACCCTCTGTCCCCAAAGCTCTGCAGTCTGGCACTGAGCATTTCCCTCACAGGAAAGAGTGAGGGGGGGGCTGATTCGGCAAGTGGCGTTTGGGTATTTTTTTATTTTATTTATTTTTTCTTTCAACACTCGGAAATTCCCGGCTGTTTTTCAGTGTCCAGGGGGTTTTGGGGAAGTCATTCTTAAGCTTTAGGAAGACCTGTGCCCAGGTGCACTAAGCCAGTTTGAAAGAACTGCATGGGAGGGACCCCGTGCACGAAGGTTCTGTCAGGAGAGTGGTCTTTGCCACAGCCTGGTCTGCGAGCCCCTTAGCACACAGAGTTAAAAATGGGGTTTTTTTCATCTGTGAAACAGCACAGCAGCCTCTTGTTTTGAGGCAGAGGAGGTGGGAAGGGAAGAAAAACCATCAAACTTTTTGAGGGGGGGTGTGTAGCACAGTAAGTGCATTTATAAGGGTTTTGTGTCAAGTTTTCTAAATTTTGCGGCACAAAAAGCTAAAAGAGCTCTTTATTTTCCTAACACGGTGTCTGTTAGGATATTCCCCACATTAGAATATAAAACACATGTTCTGATGTAGGTCCCCTGCAGGCAGCAGTGCTTTTAGTGGAGCAGAGCATGTATGTACACCAATGTTAAAATGACTCTCCAGCCTGTCCCCACAAATAAAACTGTGGTGTAGAGGCAATTATTAAATTTAACTGCTTTGCTCTGTTGGGATCCCACTCCACTGATCGTATATTATCTGTGAGAACACCGGGATGGTAGAAGCTCTAGCGGGGGTGTTGGGGATGCTCCACAAATGTTTCTCGGGGCGTGTGTCTTTCCATAATTAACATTTGTAGCGGGCTGGTGGTGCCACGCCGAGCTTTTCCTGGCTGCTGCCGTTCCTGGCTCCGCAGAGTTGCGTGTTTCACACCTTCCTGCGTTGTGCCTGCCTTGACATCTTGTTGCAAAAGCTGCCGCTACTTAAAATACTACGTTTGAGTCCTCCCTGCTCTCCTGTGAGGGACCCACTTAGTTCGTAAAGAGAGAACAGTCTGACTCGTACCAACACTGTATTCAGTGTTTTTTCCTTTAGAAAGTGACTTCTCTGGGGCTTTTTTTCCCATCCCGAGGGACTGTTTCTCGTGGGGAAGTCCACGGCACGCAGGACAACTTGTTCAGTGACTGAAGAGGCTTAACAAAGTGTGATGTCGCGGGGAAACAAGCTGAGAGAGAAAACCTTGTTTTCCCTCACTCCTCTAAGACAAACTGCATGTTTTCTTTTTCAAAGGGCCAGTTCACAACGAGCTTGCATTCCAGCCTCCCATATCGAATCATCCTGGTGAGTAAATTCTGGCAGGTGATGCTGATGCTGAGGGATGCACACGTTAATGCTGTGAGAAGGAGAGGGGCCGTGCTGGGATAAATCCGGGTTTGGGGCTGGGGCATCTCCTTTTGGAGTGGTGACAACACAAGCTGTGAGCTGAATTTAACTGAGGTGCCTCTAAGTGACAGATTGCAGCCCCAAGCCCACCCTGAGCTGGTGCCTGCCCTGCAGGGTCTGACCCCTCAGTGTCCTCGGTCCCAAACTCTTCAGGGTGCCCTGTGGTTGGGAGTTTTCACCTGCGGAGCTCAGGGCGTGCCAAGAAGTTTAAAAACAGTTTAAAAGCCTAAAAGTTCAACTTGTTTGTTTCTTGGCCGGTTACTAAGGCAGTGCCAGGGAGTTAAATTGCTGATAGTTGCCGTCTGAACTTAACCGTAGCTAAACTGTATTTCCCATCGTTTTGTATCTCTTCCACCCTGTTGATTTCATCCTGCTGAGTCCTCCCAGACAGGACCGTTTGTTTTAAGATAAAAAAAAAACAACCCAGAAGGAGTTGAGGCACCTCGGTTTATGTTTTTCTGATGAAGCAGGTTGGACGGCCTTGGAGCACCCTGGGCTGGTGGGAGGTGTCCCTGCCCGTGGCAGGGGCGTGGGAATGGGATGAGCTTCAAGGTCCCATCCAGCCCAAAACCAGCCTGTGTTTCCAGGGCTTTCTCTGCCCTCCCCAAGAAGCAAGTCCCAGCTGCGTTACCCTTCTGTGGAAATGGATCCCTGTAGCCACCAGGAGTGCTGAGTCCCCAGAATCCCCAGCCACTTCAGCTCGTGACAACTTCAGGTTTTAGTGTGCCTGAGGAGAGACACTCTTAACAGCTAAAAGCACACACAACACACTGCTGAAGGCTTGACAGGCCAGGTGCTCCCAGGTGGCGCAGGAACAGCAGATGCTCGTGCACAAAACCCCCTTGCCTGCTCTGTCAGGTTCCGTCTCTGACTCGACTGCTTGGGTTTCGTGGAATCCTCTGGGGAGGCTGGGCCTGTCTTCCTGACATGGCACCTTCCTCCTCTGCAGACAGCCACCTTCCCCTTGCAGGCAGCTCTTCAGACAGCCAGGAGCTAACGAGTTAGCAGGCACCTCTTTGCTGTGAAAACACGCCACTGTGTTCTGCTCCCTCTCCTGATACCGCCCCGTTTTGCCCCGTCCCCGACCCTGTGTGCGGACAAGATCCCTGTGGGATCTTTGATGTGTTTTTTCCCACCCCTTGCCCTGCTCTCCCAAAGCCAGTTTCCTCTGCAGGGAGGGTGGGGGAGTACACCTTCACCAGGGAGGTGATTGCTCTTTTATCTCCAGCCGGATCTGTTTCAGGGTTAGTTGCTGCCAGCCCAGCCCTGCCCGGGCACAAAAGCACGACTCCTCCGTGCCAGAGCTGTAGTTACGAGGTGCAGGGATGCAGGTGGCTTGCAGAGTCTTAACTGGGAGTTATGGACTGTACAAAAGCTTGTAAGGTGCTGACTACAGAAGCCTCCAGCGCCGAGGTGTGCTCAGATGAAAGCCACGAGCCCGTGTTTGTCCCGGTGTGTGGCGTTTCCCTGCGCCTTTGTCTGTCAGAACCCGCCTGTGTGCGTGTGTGCTCCTCCCTGAACGGCAGGAGCCGCTGCAGAAGGCTTAGTTGGTTGTGTCTGGGGTGGATTTACGGGCCTGCTTTTGTGCCTTTTCAGTAGGTTAACTGTGGTTGTCCTTCAGCCCCAGAGTACTGGTGTTCCATCGCGTACTTTGAAATGGACGTGCAGGTCGGGGAGACGTTCAAGGTCCCTTCCAGCTGCCCCATTGTCACCGTGGACGGCTACGTTGATCCCTCCGGGGGAGACCGCTTCTGCCTGGGCCAGCTCTCCAACGTGCACAGAACAGAGGCCATAGAGAGAGCGAGGTACCCCAGGAGCCGTGCCCTGTTTTGTGTGTGTGTGGGCTCTGCAGGGTGGTGCTGTGTGTTTGGGCTGAGCTGGGCCTCTCTGGGCCGCTCCTGTGATGCTGAGCTGTGGGACAGAGCCCTGCAGAGCCCTACAGCGAGTCGCCCTGCCCCGCTTTGCCGTCAGGAGGCCGTGCTTCGGGGGTAAAGTTAGCGGCTCGTGCAGGCTGGACGCTGGCTCTCCACAGCGCTGGGTGGGGTGAGGAGGGCTGGAGCACACACATTTGTCACAGGAGCAAAGCAGGCTTCGCAGGGAGCTGTTGGAGTTTCATTTTCTCACCGTGCTTGGGCTGGGCTCTGATGTGGGAGCGCGGAGAACCGAAGCGATCTTGCAGCTTTTCTTCCCCCCTCCTTGAAAGGAGAAGGAAGAAAACGCCTCCAATGTCTCCGGGACAGTGAAAGTGTTGGATTGTGATCCAAACAAAACAGTTCTGAATTTTTAGTTTATGTTTTTTGAGTGGCTTTCTGTAAAAAAAAACCCACCTGTGGGAGCTTCACACTCCTGAGCCTGTTCGGTGTCCCAGCCCTGTACCGTCACCGAGTGCGGTATCTGCTAACCAAACACCGCTGCTCCTGCCTCCTGTGTTTCCCCCAGGCCTTCCCCCTGGCTCCCCAGACGGGTTTTCGCTTTGCAGGTGTGCCCACATAGGTGCCAACACGCGAAATAAGAGCTGTGATTTCGGGCGGCCCCGGGGCAGCTGCCCCCGCGGCTCCCTGGGCGCGAGCCGCATCGTCCCTGCTCTTCCTCCCGCAGGTTGCACATAGGCAAGGGGGTGCAGCTGGAGTGCAAGGGCGAGGGCGACGTGTGGGTGCGGTGCCTGAGCGACCACGCGGTGTTCGTGCAGAGCTACTACCTGGACAGGGAGGCGGGGCGCGCCCCGGGCGACGCCGTGCACAAGATCTACCCCAGCGCCTACATCAAGGTGGGTTCCGCGCCCCTGGGCGAGCGCTGGGCTCCTGGGACTGTCAGGGGGGCCTCACCCAGCATTTCCCTGGGGGGGACCTGTGAAAATTGCTGTGAAAACGGCCCTGAGCTGGAAGCGTCACCCGGGTGCCGCAGAAGGAGCTCGTTCTGTTTCGTCACCGGCACTCTCGCCAGCGGCTCTTTGTGGTTTCAGGTCTAAATCAGCTGCTGCCGGCATCTTTAGCAGCGCTTTTTCGGTTCCTCTTCTCCGGAACAGGAGAAGTGTGTAAAAATAAGTATAAATCCGGCAAAACTCTGGAACTGTTTCGAGGAGGGAAGTGATCCAGGGATCAGGGGAGAGATGCACGGAAACAGAGTATTTTTGAGGAGGTTCTCGCTTGGACGTGACCTCTGCCACACTTGAAACTTTTTATTTTGGGCAAAGTCAAAAAACTTTTTATTTTGGACAAAGCTCGTAAAAAACCCAAGAAAATCAAGTCTTGTGTTAAAACTGCTCGGAGCTTGCGGTGGGTTCTTTTTTTTGATCACCGGTTTTGCAGGCAAGGTACTCAGTGAAGGTGAAAGAAACCCCACCAGCCCCTGTGTATGAGCTTTCTGGTATGAGAACAGAGTTCCTGTGCGTTAATTAATGGCAGAGGGTGATTGGTGACCACAGCGACCCCAAACCTGCACCTTCAGACCTAGCGGTTGCTGCTATTTCTTCTAAATAGACTAGCACAGTTCAGTAAGGCAAAGTTGCTTGTTTTATGTATTTTTCTTTATTTATATTTTCATTTATTTATCGTGGGGTTTTTTTAAAATTTTTATATATATATTTATATTTAATTTTTATATATTTATATATATTTATATATATACTAAAAAGCTGTAGTGCAGTGAGCCTGTAGCACCCTTCCTGCAGTCATTCCCACACCAGGCGCTGCTTTAGGCAGGTGGTGGTGCCACCACGGGGAGAATCCCTTTGGGAGTCAGCTTTAAAGGATTACTCCTGCCAGGAGCGAAACCAGCTCAGGGAAAGTTCGCTTTTACCCCAGGAGTGTGTGTGGTGAGAGCGTGCTATGGGAGAGCAGAGAGCAGAGAGAGCAGAGGGGCTGCTGGCTCTGGATCTGGGGATCCTTTGCCTGGCTGTCTCTGGGGGTGGGATCTGGGGATCCTTTGCCTGGCTGTCTCTGGGGTCAGGATCTGGGGATCCTTTGCCTGGCTGTCTCTGGGGATGGGATCTGGGGATCCTTTGCCTGGCTGGCTCTGGGGGTGGGATCTGGGGATCCTTTGCCTGGCTGTCTCTGGATCTGGGGATCCTTTGCCTGGCTGTCTCTGGATCTGGGGATCCTTTGCCTGGCTGTCTCTGGGGGTGGGATCTGGGGATCCTTTGCCTGGCTGTCTCTGGATCTGGGGATCCTTTGCCTGGCTGTCTCTGGGGCTGGATCTGGGGAATCCTTTTCCTGGCTGTCTCTGGGGATGGGATCTGGGGTATCCTTTTCCTGGCTGTCTCAGGGGGTGGTATCTGGGGAATCCTTTTCCTGGCTGTCTCAGGATCTGGGGATCCTTTGCCTGACTGTCTCAGGATCTGGGGATCCTTTTCCTGGCTGTCCCTGGATCTGGGGGATGCTTTGCCTGGCTGTCTCTGGGGTCAGTATCTGGGGGATGCTTTTCCTGGCTGTCTCTGGATCTGGGGGATGCTTTTCCTGACTGTCCCTGGATCTGGGTATCCTGTTCCTGGCTGTCTCTGGGGGTGGGATCTGGGGGATGCTTTTCCTGGCTGTCTCTGGGGTGGGATCTGGGGATCCTTTTCCTGGCTGTCCCTGGATCTGGGGGATGCTTTTCCTGGCTGTCTCTGGGGTCAGGATCTGGGGGATGCTTTTCCTGTCCGTCTCTCCCGTCCCTGCCCCGCTGAGCGTTCTGTGTTCCCGTGCAGGTGTTCGACCTGCGGCAGTGCCACCGCCAGATGCAGCAGCAGGCTGCCACCGCGCAGGCCGCCGCCGCCGCACAGGCCGCCGCCGTGGCGGGC
>NW_026088289.1:0-15045 GCF_022539395.1 Myiozetetes cayanensis
TTCCCACTGGGATGGTCCCAGAGCCCACTGGGACGGAACCAGAGCCCACTGGGATGGACCCAGATCCCCGTGGGATGGTCCCAGATCCCACTGGGATGGACCCAGAGCCCACTGGGATGGTCCCAGATCCCACTGGGATGGTCCCAATTCCCACTGGGATGGTCCCAGATCCCCATGGGATGGACTCAGATCCCCATGGGATAGTCCCAGTTCCCACTGGGATGATCCCAGATCCCCATGGGATGGTCCCAGATCCCCATGGGATGGACCCAGAGCCCACTGGGATGGTCCCAGTTCCCACTGGGATGATCCCAGATACCTGTGGGATGGACCCAGATCCCACTGGGATGGTCCCAGATCCAACTGGGATGGACCCAGAGCCCCGTGGGATGATCCCAGATCCCCGTGGGATGGACCCAGATCCCCATGGGATGGTCCCAGTTCCCACTGGGATGACCCCAGATCCCCATGGGATGATCTCAGATCCTCGTGGGATGACCCCAGATCCCACTGGGATGATCCCAGCTCCCAAATCCCACCTCCATGGTGTAGTTGGAGTGCTGGTTGTCGAAGATCAGGGGCCTCCTGCCCATCCCAGGATCCCTCCCGGATCCTTCCCTGCCCCTCAATGACCCCAGATCCCCGTGGGATGACCCCAGATCCTCATGGGATGACCCCAAATCCCTGTGGGATGATCCCAGCTCCCAAATCCCACCTCCATGGTGTAGTTGGAGTGCTGGTTGTCGAAGATCAGGGGCCTCCTGCCCATCCCAGGATCCCTCCCTGCCCCTCAATGACCCCAGATCCCCATGGGATGACCCCAGATCCCCGTGGGATGACCCCAGATCCCCATGGGATGATCCCAGCTCCCAGCTCCCACCTCCATGGTGTAGTTGGAGTGCTGGTTGTCGAAGATCAGGGGCCTCCTGCCCATCCCAGGATCCCTCCCGGATCCTTCCCTGCCCCTCAATGACCCCAGATCCCCGTGGGATGACCCCAGATCCTCATGGGATGATCCCAGCTCCCAGCTCCCACCTCCATGGTGTAGTTGGAGTGCTGGTTGTCGAAGATCAGGGGCCTCCTGCCCATCCCAGGATCCCTCCCGGATCCTTCCCTGCCCCTCAATGACCCCAGATCCCCGTGGGATGACCCCAGATCCTCATGGGATGACCCCAAATCCCTGTGGGATGATCCCAGCTCCCAAATCCCACCTCCATGGTGTAGTTGGAGTGCTGGTTGTCGAAGATCAGGGCCTCCTGCACGAGCTGGTGCTGCTGCTCCAGCAGCTCCAGGTTGGGTTTGTACTCCACGATGTTCTGCTCGTACTCCTTGAGGTGGCTCAGCTGGTCCTCCAGGGTGCCGTTCATCTCGATGGAGATCCGCCCGATTTCCTGGGAAAAGGGGTCCCTCCCGTCATTCCCGGGGCTGTTCCCAGCGTTCCCAGCCCCCCTGGATCCCTGTGGATCCCTGTGGATCCCTCACCTCCATCTTGGTCTGGATCCAGGGCCCCACCCTGTTGGCCTGGCTGCCGAACTGCCTCCGCAGGTGCTCGTTGGAATTCTGCCGGCTCTGCTCCTCCTGCAGCGCCTGGTCCCGCTTGGGCACCAACTGCTGCACCTGCAAAACACAGGGAAATGTGGGAAAAACCAGGGGGGAAATCCAGGGGAAAATGGGGAAAAAACCAGGGGGAAAATCCATGGGAAAATGGGGAAAAAACCAGGGGGAAAATCCAGGGGAAAGAGGGGAAAAAACCAGGGGGAAAATCCAGGGGAAACTTGGGCACCAACTGCTGCACCTGCAAAACACAGGGAAATGTGGGAAAAACTGGGGGAAAAACCAGGGGGAATGGGGAAAAAAACTGGGGGAAAATCCAGGGGAAAATGGGGAAAAAAACAGGGGGAAAATCCAGGGGAAACTTGGGCACCAACTGCTGCACCTGCAAAACATGCAGGGAAATGTGGGAAAAACTGGGGGAAAAACCAGGGGGAATGGGGAAAAAACAGGGGGAAAATCCAGGGGAAACTTGGGCACCAACTGCTGCACCTGCAAAAAACATGGAGGGAAATGTGGGAAAAACTGGGGGAAAACGGCAGGGAAATCTAGGGGAAAGTGGGGAAAAAACAGGGGGGAAATCCATGGGAAAGAGGGAAAAAAACAGGGGGAAAATCCATGGGAAAGAGGGGAAAAAACAGGGGGGAAATCCAGGGGAAAGTGGGGAAAAAACAGGGGGAAATCCAGGGGAAACTTGGGCACCAACTGCTGCACCTGCAAAACAGGGAGGAAAATGTGGGAAAAACTGGGGGAAAATCCATGGGAAAATGGGGAAAAAACCAGGGGGGAAATCCATGGGAAAATGGGGAAAAAACAGGGGGAAAATCCAGGGAAACTTGGGACTAACTGCTGCACCTGCAAAAACATGGAGGAAATGTGGGAAAACTGGGGAAAAACCAGGGGAATGGGGAAAAACCAGGGGAAATCTAGGGAAAGAGGGAAAACTGGGGGAAAATCCATGGGAAAATGGGGAAAAAACCAGGGGGAAAATCCAGGGGAAACTTGGGCACCAACTGCTGCACCTGCAAAAAACATGGAGGGAAATGTGGGAAAAACTGGGGAAAAACGGGGGGGAAATCCAGGGGAAACTTGGGCACTAACTGCTGCACCTGCAAAAAACACAGGGAAATGTGGGAAAAACTGGGGGAAAATCCAGGGGAAAATGGGGAAAAAACCAGGGGGAAAATCCAGGGGAAACTTGGGCACCAACTGCTGCACCTGCAAAACACGCAGGGAAATGTGGGAAAAACTGGGAGAAAACGGGGGGGAAATCCAGGGGAAAATGGGGAAAAAACCAGGGGGGAAATCCATGGGAAAGAGGGAAAAAAACAGGGGGAAAATCCATGGGAAAGAGGGAAAACAACAAGGGGGAAAATCCATGGGAAAGAGGGAAAAAATCAGGTGGAAGATCCACAGGAAACTGGGAAAAAAAAGCAGGGGGAAAATCCACAGGAAAGTGGGGAAAAAACAGGGGGAAAATCCATGGGAAAGATGGAAAAAAACAGGGGGAAAATCCATGGGAAAGAGGGGAAAAAACAGGGGGGAAATCCAGGGAAAGAGGAAAAATCAGGTGGAAGATTCACAGGAAACTGGGAAAAAATGGGGGGAAAATCCATGGGAAAGTGGGAAAAAAAACAGGGGGAGAAACCACGGGAAAGAGGGAAAACAACAAGGGGAAAATCCTTGGGAAGGAGGGGAAAAAAACAGGGGGAAAATCCACAGAAAAATGGGAAAAAAACAGGGGGAAAATCCATGGGAAATTGGGAAAAAAACAGGGAGAAAATCCATGGGAAAGAGGGAAAAGAAACCCCCCGGGGTGTCCCCAGGATCCCATTCCCAGGATCCATACCCTCTCCCACTTGGCATTGATGACCTGAGGGGTCACTGATGTGTAGGGGTTCCCAGGGGGCAGGAGGATCCCGTGCAGATCCCCAGGATCCCATCCCATTCCCAGGTATCCCCAGGATCCATACCCTCTCCCACTTGGCATTGATGACCTGAGGGGTGACAGAGGTGTAGGGGTTCCCAGGGGGCAGGAGGATCCCGTGCAGATCCCCAGGATCCCATCCCATTCCCAGGATCCCATCCCATCCCATTCCCAGGATCCCATCCCCATCCCCAGGATCCCATTCCCAGGTATTCCCAGGATCCATACCCTCTCCCACTTGGCATTGATGACCTGAGGGGTCACAGAGGTGTAGGGGTTCCCTGGGGGCAGGAGGATCCCGTGCAGATCCCCATCCCATCCTGGGGGATTCCCAGGATCCCATTCCCAGGATCCCATCCCATTCCCAGGATCCCATCCCATTCCCAGGATCCCATTCCCAGGATCCCATCCCATTCCCAGGATCCATACCCTCTCCCACTTGGCATTGATGACCTGAGGGGTGACAGAGGTGTAGGGGTTCCCAGGGGGCAGGAGGATCCCGTGCAGATCCCCAGGATCCCATCCCATTCCCAGGATCCCATCCCATCCCCATTCCCGGGTATTCCCAGGATCCATACCCTCTCCCACTTGGCATTGATGACCTGAGGGGTGACAGAGGTGTAGGGGTTCCCTGGGGGCAGGAGGATCCCGTGCAGATCCCCATTCCCAGGATCCCATCCCATCCCATTCCCAGGTATTCCCAGGATCCATACCCTCTCCCACTTGGCGTTGATGACCTGAGGGGTGACAGAGGTGTAGGGGTTCCCTGGGGGCAGGAGGATCCCGTGCAGCTCGGCCGCCCGCTGCGCTTCCCGCTGGATGGCCAGGATCGCCTCCCGCTCCTTGTCCGCCTCCGGCAGCGTCGACTTGAACTGGTCGTGGGCGGAGATCAGGCCCTGGGGGGGAAGGGAGCGGGATCAGAACCGGGAAATGGCACGGACAGGGACTGGGATGGACAGGGAGAGGCATGGAGAGGGGTTGGGATGGACAGGGATTGGGATCAGCACCAGGAAACAGCACGGACAGGGATTGGGATGGACAGGGATTGGGATGGACAGGGATTGGGATGGACAGGGATTGGGATCAGCACCGGGAAACGGCATGGAGAGGCCCTGGGGGGGCAGGGAGCGGGATCAGCACCGGGAAACGGCATGGACACGGACTGGGATGGACAGGGACTGGGATGGACAGGGAGCGGGATGGACAGGGATTGGGATGGACAGGGATTGGGATGGACAGGGAGCAGCATGGAGAGGGGTTGGGATGGACAGGGATTGGGATGGACAGGGAGCGGGATCAGCACCGGGAAATGGCATGGAGAGGGACTGGGATGGACAGGGAGCGGGATCAGCACCGGGAAACGGCACGGACACGGACTGGGATGGACAGGGATTGGGATGGACAGGGACTGGGATGGACAGGGAGCGGGATCAGAACCGGGAAACGGCATGGAGAGGGGTTGGGATGGACAGGGAGAGGCATGGACAGGGATTGGGATCAGAACCAGGAAACAGCATGGAGAGGGACTGGGATGGACAGGGAGTGGGATGGACAGGGAGCGGGATGGACAGGGAGCGGGATCAGCACTGGGAAACAGCATGGACAGGGAGTGGGATGGACAGGGAGCGGGATGGACAGGGAGCGGGATCAGCACTGGGAAACAGCATGGACAGGGAGTGGGATGGACAGGGAGCGGGATGGACAGGGAGCGGGATCAGCACTGGGAAACAGCATGGACAGGGACTGGGATGGACAGGGAGTGGGATCAGAACCGGGAAACAGCATGGAGAGGCCCTGGGGGGGCAGGGATCGGGATCAGCACCGGGAAACGGCATGGACAGGGGCTGGGATGGACAGGGAGTGGGATGGACAGGGATTGGGATGGACAGGGACTGGGATGGACAGGGAGTGGGATGGACAGGGATTGGGATGGACAGGGACTGGGATGGACAGGGAGTGGGATGGACAGGGAGTGGGATGGACAGGGATTGGGATGGACAGGGAGCGGGATCAGCACCGGGAACCGGCATGGAGAGGGGTTGGGATGGACAGGGATTGGGATGGACAGGGAGTGGGATGGACAGGGACTGGGATGGACAGAGAGTGGGATCAGAACCGGGAAACGGCACGGACACGGACTGGGATGGACAGGAATTGGGATGGACAGGGACTGGGATGGACAGAGAGTGGGATCAGAACCGGGAAACGGCATGGACAGGGGTTGGGATGGACAGGGAGAGGCATGGAGAGGGGTTGGGATGGACAGGGATTGGGATGGACACGGATTGGGATGGACAGGGAGCAGCATGGAGAGGGGTTGGGATGGACACAGGTTGGGATCAGCACCGGGAAACAGCACGGACAGGGGTTGGGATGGACAGGGAGTGGGATCAGCACCGGGAAACGGCATGGACAGGGACTGGGATGGACAGGGAGCGGCATGGAGAGGGGTTGGGATGGACAGGGACTGGGATGGACAGGGATTGGGATCAGCACCAGGAAACAGCATGGGCAGGGATTGGGATGGAGAGGGACTGGGATGGACACGGATTGGGATGGACAGGGATTGGGATCAGCACCGGGAAACGGCACAGACAGGGACTGGGATGGACAGGGACTGGGATGGACAGGGAGTGGGATGGACAGGGATTAGGGATGGACAGGAGCAGAGATCAGCACCAGAAACGGCATGGAGAGGGGGTTGGGATGGACAGGGATTGGGATGGACAGGGATTGGGATGGACAGGGAGTGGGATCAGCACCGGGAAACAGCATGGAGAGGGATTGGGATGGACAGGGGTTGGGATGGACACGGATTGGGATGGACAAGGACTGGGATGGACAGGGATTGGGATGGACAAGGATTGGGATGGACAGGGATTGGGATGGACAGGGGTTGGGATGGACACGGATTGGGATGGACAAGGACTAGGGATGGATAGGGATTGGGATGGACAAGGGTTGGGATCAGCACCGAGAAGCAGCACGGACAGGGGTCTAGGGATGGACAAGGCAGAGGATGGACAGGGACTGGAGATGGACAGAGGCAGAGATGAGACATGAGACTAGAGATGGACAGGGATAGGATGGACAGGGACTGGGAATCAACACCGAGAGCCAGCATGGACACGGACTGGGATGGACAGGGAGTGAGATGGACAGGGAAGTAGGGATGGACAAGGGAGCGGGATCAGCACCGAGAAGCGGCATGGAAAGGGACTAGGGATGGACAGGGACTGAGATGGACAGGGAAGCGGGATAGACAGGAATTGAGATGGACAGGAAGCGAGATGGGCAAGGGTAGAGATGGACAAGGATTGGGATCAGCACCGGGAAACAGCACGGACAGGGGTTGGGATGGACAGGGAGCGGGATGGACAGGGACTGGGATGGACAGGGATCGGGATGGACATGGACTGGGATGGACAGGGATTGGGATGGACAGGGACTGGGATCAGCACCGGGAAACGGCACAGACAGGGACTGGGATGGACAGGGAGTGGGATGGACAGGGAGTGGGATGGACAGGGAGCGGGATGGACAGGGGTTGGGATGGACAGGGATTGGGATCAGCACCGGGAAACAGCATGGGCAGGGACTGGGATGGACAGGGGTTGGGATGGACACAGGTTGGGATGGACAGGGAGTGGGATCAGCACCAGGAAACAGCATGGACAGGGGTTGGGATGGACAGGGAGTGGGATCAGCACCGGGAAACAGCATGGACAAGGGTTGGGATGTCGTTTTTTGGGGCCATTTTTTTGGGGCCGTTTTTAGGGCCGTTTTTTGGGGTCACCCCCACCTGTATCTCCTCGATGGTGTGCACGATGAACCCACAGAACAGCCCAAAAACACTCAGGAACGGGGGTTTTTTGGGGCCGCTTTGGCCATTTTTGGGTCATTTCGGGTGTCGTTTTTTGGGAGCCGCTTTGGGTGTTTTTGGGTCATTTCGGATGTCATTTTTAGGGTCATTTTTTTGAGGTGACCCCCACCTGTATCTCCTCGATGGTGTGCACGATGAACCCGCAGAACAGCCCAAAAACGCTCGGGAAGGGGCATTTTCTGGGGCCCCTTTGGCCATTTTTGGGTCATTTCAGGTGTTTTTTGGGGCTGCTTTAGGTGTTTTTTGGGGTCATTTTTTGGGGCCCTTTTTGGGGCTGCCCCCACCTGGATCTCCTCGATGGTGTGCACGATGAACCCGCAGAACAGTCCAAAAACGCTCGGGAAGGGGCGTTTTTTGATGCCGCTTTGGCCATTTTTGGGTCATTTCGGGTGTCGTTTTTTGGGGCCGTTTTTTTGGGGCCGTTTTTTTGGGGTGACCCCCACCTGGATCTCCTCGATGGTGTGCACGATGAACCCGGAGAAGGGCCCGAAAACGCTCGGGAAGGGGGGTTTTTTGATGCCGCTTTGGCCATTTTTGGGTCATTTCGGGTGTCATTTTTTGGGGCCGCTTTGGGTGTTTTTGGGTCATTTTGGGTGTCATTTTTTGGGGTCATTTTTTGGGGTTTCCCCCACCTGTATCTCCTCAATGGTGTGCACGATGAACCCACAGAACGGCCCAAAAACACTCGGGAAGGGGGGTTTTTTTGGGGCCATTTTCGGGTCACTTTGGGTGTTTTTTGGGGCCATTTTTTAGGGCCATTTTTTTGGGGCTTCCCCCACCTGTATCTCCTCGATGGTGTGCACGATGAACCCGCAGAACGGCCCAAAAACACTCGGGAAGGGGGGTTTTTTTGGGGCCATTTTCGGGTCACTTTGGGTGTTTTTTGGGGCCGTTTTTGGGGCCATTTTTTTGGGGTGGCCCCACCTGTATCTCCTCGATGGTGTGCACGATGAACATGTCCTGCAGGTCCTCCATGGCGCTCTCCATCCAGTTGTTGAAGGGCGCGGCGCGCTTGGCGTACTCGAGGTGCAGCTCGTCGATCGTCTCCAGCTGCTTCTCCGTTTTCTGGGGGACACCCAGGGGGAAAATTCGGGATCTGCCCTGGGAAAGGGGCTCCCCTCCCTCTTTGGGGTCCTTCTCTCACCTCCAGGGCGTCCCTGCGGCTGTGGGTGAGGGAGCCCAGCAGGTCCCACTGGTCGCAGATGCGCTGGCAGCGCCCGTTCACGCTCGGGGAGTCGTAGTAATCCAGCTCGCTGGGGGGAAATGGGGGGGAAAATGGGGGAAAATGGGGGGGATTTGGGGGGGATTTGGGGGTGATTTATGGCTCAGTTATGGGGTGGTGGCTGCCACCTGCTCGGGGGGGGGGAATTGGGGTTATTTTGGGGGTATTTTGGGGGTTTTAGGGTCTCCCATACTTGGGCTCCTGGGCAATAGCTGCAATCAGTTGGGGGGGTATTTTGGGGTTATTTTGGGGGTATTTTGGGGTTATTTAGGGTTGTTTTGGGGTCTTCCATACTTGAGGTCCTGGGCAATGGCTGCAATCTGCTCAGGGGTGATTTGGGGGTATTTAGGGGTTATTTAGGGTTATTTTGGGGTCTCCCATACTTGAGTTCCTGGGCAATGGCTGCAATCTGCTCAGGGGTGATTTGGGGGTATTTTGGGGTTATTTTGGGGTTATTTTGGGGTGGTTTAGGATTATTTTGGGGTCTCCCATACTTGAGTTCCTGGGCAATGGCTGCAATCTGCTCAGGGGTATTTTGGGGTTATTTAGGGTTATTTTAGGGTCTCTCATACTTGAGTTCCTGGGCAATGGCTGCAATCTGCTCAGGGGGTATTTTGGGGTTATTTTGGGGTTATTTTGGGGTTATTTAGGGTTATTTTGGGGGGTTTTGGGGTCTCTCATACTTGAGCTCCTGGGCAATGGCTGTGATCTGCTCGGGGTGATTTGGGGGTGATTTGGGGGTGATTTGGGGGTATTTTGGGGTTATTTTGGGGGTATTTAGGGTTATTTTGGGGTCTCCCATACTTGAGTTCCTGGGCAATGGCTGCAATCAGCTGGGGGGTGATTTGGGGTTATTTTGGGGGTATTTTGGGGTTATTTTGGGGTTATTCTGGGGAGTTTTGGGGTCTCTCATACTTGAGTTCCTGGGCAATGGCTGCAATCTGCTGGGGGGTGATTTGGGGGTATTTTGGGGTTATTTTGGGGTTATTTTGGGGTTATTTTGGGGTCTCCCATACTTGAGTTCCTGGGCAATGGCCGCAATCTGCTCAGGGGTGATTTTGGGGTTGTTTTGGGGTTATTTAGGATTATTTTAGGGTCTCCCATACTTGAGTTCCTGGGCAATGGCCGCAATCTGCTCAGGGGGTATTTTGGGGTTATTTAGGGGGGTTTTAGGGTCTCCCATACTTGAGTTCCTGGGCAATGGCTGCAATCTGCTCAGGGGTGATTTGGGGTTATTTTGGGGGTATTTTGGGGTTATTTTGGGGTGGTTTAGGGTTATTTTGGGGTCTCCCATACTTGAGTTCCTGGGCAATGGCTGCAATCTGCTCAGGGGTGATTTGGGGGTATTTTGGGGGTATTTAGGGTTATTTTGGGGTCTCCCATACTTGAGTTCCTGGGCAATGGCTGCAATCTGCT
This sequence comes from Myiozetetes cayanensis, assembly GCF_022539395.1. Lineage (NCBI taxonomy): Eukaryota > Metazoa > Chordata > Aves > Passeriformes > Tyrannidae > Myiozetetes > Myiozetetes cayanensis. The sequence continues at coordinate 10,000 of NW_026088289.1, forward strand.
GGGGGGTGATTTGGGGGTATTTTGGGGGTATTTAGGGGTTATTTAGGATTATTTTAGGGTCTCCCATACTTGAGTTCCTGGGCAATGGCTGTGATCAGTTGGGGGGGTGTTTTGGGGTTATTTTGGGGTTATTTAGGGGGGTTTTGGGGTCTCCCATACTTGAGTTCCTGGGCAATGGCTGCAATCTGCTCCACCCTGTCCTGGTGCGCGGCCAGGTCGGACTCGAAGGCCTCGTGTTTGCGGAGCAGGGCCCGAACCTGGGCCAGGGAGGCCGAGCCGTAGTCCCGGTCCCTGAGGGCCACCTCCTTCCCTGGGCACAGATTGGGGGGTACCTGAGACCCCTGAACCCCCCTGTGCCACCCCCTGAACCCCCTGAGCCCCCATGCTACCCCCTGAGACCCCCTGTGCCACCTGGGCCAGGAGGCCGGGCCCGTAGTCCCGGTCCCTGAGGGCAACCTCCTTCCCTGGGCACAGATTGGGGGTACCTGAGACCCCTGAGCCCCCTGAACCCCCTGAGCCCCCTGAGCCCCTGAACCCCCTGAGCCCCCTGAACCCCCTGTGCCACCTGGGCCAGGGAGGCCGAGCCGTAGTCCCGGTCCCTGAGGGCAACCTCCTTCCCTGGGCACAGATTGGGGGGTACCTGAGACCCCTGAGCCCCCTGAACCCCCTGAGCCCCCTGAGCCCCCTGAACCCCTGAGCCCCCTGAACCCCCTGTGCCACCTGGGCCAGGAGGCCGAGCCGTAGTCCCGGTCCCTGAGGGCAATCTCCTTCCCTGGGCACAGATTGGGGGTACCTGAGACCCTGAACCCCCTGAGCCACCCCTGAACCCCTGAGCCCCCTGAACCCCTGAGCCCCCTGAACCCCCTGTGCCACCTGGGCCAGGGAGGCCGAGCCGTAGTCCCGGTCCCTGAGGGCAACTTCCTTCCCTGGGCACAGATTGGGGGTACCTGAGACCCTGAACCCCTGAGCCACCCCTGAACCCCCTGAGCCACCCCTGAACCCCCTGTGCCCCCTGAGCCCCCTGAACCCCCTGAACCCCCTGAGTCCCCCTGAACCCCCTGTGCCCCCTGTGCCAGCCCTGAGCCCCCTGAGCCCCCTGTGCCACCTGGGCCAGGGAGGCCGAGCCGTAGTCCCGGTCCTGAGGGCAGCCTCCTTCCCTGGGCACAGATTGGGGGTACCTGAGACCCTGAACCCCTGAGCCACCCCTGAACCCCCTGTGCCACCTCCTTCCCTGGGCACAGATTGGGGAGTACCTGAGACCCTGAAGCCCCCTGTGCCACCCCTGAACCCCCTGAGCCCCCTGGGCCACCCTGAGCCCCCTGAGCCACTCCTGAGCCCCCTGGGCCCCCTGTGCCACACCTGAGTTCCCCCGTTCCCCCTGTGCCACCCCTGAGCCCCTTGAGGCCCCCTGAACCCCCTGGGCCCCCTGAGGCCCCCTGAGACCCCTGAGCCCCCTGGGCCCCTGAGCCCCTGAGCCCCCTGGGCCCCTGAGCCCCCTGAACCCCTGTGCCACCTGGGCCAGGGAGGCCCGAGCCGTAGTCCCGGTCCCTGAGGGCAGCCTCCTTCCCTGGGCACAGATTGGGGGCACCTGGAGACCCCTGAACCCCCTGAGCCACCCCTGAACCCCCTGAGCCACCCCTGAACCCCTGAGCCCCCTGAGCCCCCTGTGCCACCTCCTTCCCTGGGCACAGATTGGGGGTACCTGAGACCCCTGTGCCACCCCTGGGCCCCCAAAAACCCTGTGCCACCCCTGAACCCCCTGAGACCCCTGGGCCCCTGGGCTCCACCTGAGCCCCCTGTGCCACCCCTGTGCCACCCCTGAGCCCCCTGTGCCACCTCCTTCCCTGGGCACAGGGTGGGGGCTACCTGAGACCCTGAGCCCCTGGGCCCCCAAAAACCCCTGTGCCACCCCTGAACCCCCTGGGACCCTGTGCCCCCTGGGCCCCTGTTGCCACCCCTGAGGCCCCCGAGCCCCTGTGCCCCCTGGGCCCCTAGGCCCCTGAACCCCCGGGCCCCTGTGCCAGCCCTGAGGCCCCTGAACCCCTGGGCCTGGGCACTGGGCCCCTATTGCACCCCTGGGCCCCTGTGCCAGCCTGGGCCCCTGAACCCCCTGGGCCCCTGAACCCTGGGCCCTAGGCCCCCTGGGCCCCTAGGCCCCTTGGGCCCCCTGAGCCCTGGCCCTGGGCAACCCCCTGGGCCCCTAGGCCCCTGTGCCCCCTAGACCCTAGCCCCCTGGGCCCCTGTGCCACCCCTGTGCCCCTGTGCCACCCCCCTGAGCCCCTGGGCCCCCTGAGCCGCCCCCTGAGGCCCCCTGTGCCACCCCTGAGCCCCTGGGCTGCCAGGCCCCTGTGCCACCTGAGCCCCTGCTAGAGCCCCTGTGCCACCCTGGCCCCCTAGGCCCCCTAGACCCCCGGACCCTGGGCCACCTGGGCCCCTGAACCCCCTGAGCCCTCTGTGCCACCCCTGAGGCCCCTGGGCCCCCTGAGCCACCTGAACCCCCTGGGCCCCCGTGCCAGCCCCTGAGCCCCCTGAGGCCCCCTGGACCCCCTGTGCCCCCATGCCCCTGCCCGGTACCTTCGGTCCATCCCTCGTGGATCGAGGCTTTCTGCCGAATTCTCGGCCAGGTGGTCGAGGCGCTCGAGGCGCCGCAGCTCCGTCAGGAGCCACTCCTCGTGCCCCTTCTCTGCCTGCTCCAGCCTCTGCCAGCCCGCCCCGATGTCCTGGGGGGCACAAAAATGGGGGTCAGGGCCCCCCAAAACCCCCTGGGGTCACCCCAAAACCCCCAGAGCCCCCCCTGACACACCCAGAGCCCCCCCAGACAGAGCTGACCCCGCTCCTCGTGCCCCTTCTCTGCCTGCTCCAGCCTCTGCCAGCCTGCCCCGATGTCCTGGGGGGCACAAAAATGGGGGTCAGGGCACCCCAAAACCCCCTGGGGTCACCCCAAAACCCCCAGACACACCCAGAGCCCCCCCAGACCCCCCCCAGGCAGAGCTGACCCCACTCCTCGTGCCCCTTCTCTGCCTGCTCCAGCCTCTGCCAGCCTGCCCCGATGTCCTGGGGGGCACAAAAACTGGGATCAGGGCACCCCAAAGCCCCAGAGCCCCCAGAGCCCCCCAGGCAGAGCTGACCCGCCCCAGGCAGAGGTGACCCGCTCCCGTGCCCCTTCTCCGCCTGCTCCAGCCTCTGCCAGCCTGCCCCGATGTCCTGGGGGCACAAAAACTGGGATCAGGGCACCCCCAAAACCCCAGACACACCCAGAGCCCCCAGAGCCCCCAGGCAGAGCTGACCCCCTCCTTGTGCCCCTTCTCTGCCTGCTCCAGCCTCTGCCACCCTGCCCCGATGTCCTGGGGGCACAAAAATGAGGGTCAGGCACCCCAAAACCCCTGGGGTCACCCCAAAACCCCAAAACCCCAGAGCCCCCAGGCAGAGCTGACCCCACTCCTCGTGCCCCTTCTCCGCCTGCTCCAGCCTCTGCCAGCCTGCCCCGATGTCCTGGGGGCACAAAAACTGGGTCAGGGCACCCCAAAGCCCCAGAGCCCCCAGAGCCCCCAGGCAGAGCTGACCCGCTCCTCGTGCCCCTTCTCTGCCTGCTCCAGTCTCTGCCAGCCTGCCCCGATGTCCTGGGCACCCCAAAAATGGAGATCAGGGCACCCCAAAACCCCCAGAGCCCCCAGAGCCCCCAGGCAGAGCTGACCCCACTCCTCGTGCCCCTTCTCTGCCTGCTCCAGCCTCTACCACCCTGCTCCGATGTCCTGGGGGCACAAAAATGAGGGTCAGGGTACCCTAAACCCCCAGAGCCCCCAGACCCCCAGGCAGAGCTGAGCCCGCTCCTCGTGCCCCTTCTCTGCCTGCTCCAGCCTCTGCCAGCCTGCCCCGATGTCCTGGGGGGCACAAAAACCAGGATCAGGGCACCCCAAAACCCCCAGACACACCCAGAGCCCCCAGACACACCCAGAGCCCCCAGGCAGAGACAGGGCTGACCCGCTCCTCGTGCCCCTTCTCTGCCTGCTCCAGCCTCTGCCACCCTGCCCCGATGTCCTGGGGGGCACAAAAATAGGGGTCAGGGCACCCTAAAACCCCCCCTGATGTTCTAGGCACCCCAAAATCGGGGTCAGGGCACCCCAAACCCCTGGGGTCACCCAAACCCCAGAGCCCTGAGCCCACCCCTGCCCGTGGAAGGTGCCCAGGTGGGTGGGTTTGGGGTGGGTTTGTGATGCCCTGAGGAGGATTTACCCCCCCAAAACCTCCCCAAATCCCTGTGAGACCCCAAATCTCCCCAGATCCTGTTAGGACCCCAAATGACCTCACTATCCACGAGACCACCCTGCCCTCGGAGCATGGATAGATGAGGGTGGGTTTGGGGTGGAGTTTAATGACACCTTGAGGAGGATTTACCCCCAAATCCCCCAAATCCCTGATGAGACCCCCAAATCCCCCCCAAATCCCCTGTGGGACCCCCAAATCCTGTGGGACCCCCAGACCCACTGAGACCATCCTGCCCTCAGAGGGCATGAATGTGGGGTGGGTTTGAGGTGGGTTCTGTGAGCACCCTGAGGAGGTTTACCCCCAAAAACCTCCCCAAATCCCTGTGGGACCCCAAATCCCTCTGGGACCCCCAAATCCCCGTACTCACCGAGACCATCCTGCCCTCGGAGGGGCATGAATGTAGAATTGGGTTTGGGGTGGGTTGTGAGGCCCTGAGGAGGATTACCCCCAAAAACCTCCCCCAAATCCCCTCTGGGACCCCAAATTCCCCTAAATCTCCTCTGGGACCCCCAAATGACCCCAAACTCACGAGACCATCCTCCCTCGGAGGGGGCATGAATGGGGCGGGTTTGGGAGTGGTTTAGGGGTGGTTTGAACACCAGCAAGGATTTGCCCCTCAAATCTCCCCAAATCCCCTCTGAGACCCCAAACCCCCAAACCCACCGAGACCATCCTGCCCTCGAGAGCTGAATGCAGGGCATGAATGTGGGGTGGGTTTGTGACACCCTGAGGAGGATTTACTCCCTAAATCCCCAAATCCCCTCAAATCCCCTGTGGGAC
>NW_026088290.1:0-14936 GCF_022539395.1 Myiozetetes cayanensis
GGTACATTCTGTCACTCCTCTGTCCCCCCAGGTTCCAGGCAGATGGGGGGTACATTTCTATCACTCCTCTGTCCCCCCAGGTTCCAAGCAGCCGGGGGGTACGTGCTGTACCCCAAATGTCCCTCCTGTGTCCCCCCCAGGTTCCAGGCAGCGGGTGGGTACATCCTGTCACCCCAATGTCACTCCTGTCCCCCCAGGTTCCAGGCAGCGGGGGGTACATTTTATACCCACCATGGTACCCCATTGTGCCCCCCAGGTTCCAGGCAGATGGTGGGTACATCCTATCACCCCAATGTCACCCCTCTGTCCCCCCCCAGGTTCCAGGCAGACGGGGGGTACGTGCTGTACCCCAAATGTCACTCCTCTGTCCCCCCCAGGTTCCAAGCAGCCGGGGGGTACATTCTGTCCCCTCAATGTCCCCCCCAGGTTCCAGGCAGCGGGGGGTACGTGCTGTACCCGCAGATCGGGGACCGGCTGGACCTGGTGTGCCCGGGGGGGGCAGGGTACGAGTACTACAAGCTGTACCTGGTGGGGGGGGCCCAGGCCCGGCGCTGCCAGGTGCCCCCCGCCCCCACCCTGCTGCTCACCTGCGACCGCCCCCAGCGCGACGTCCGCTTCACCATCAAGTTCCAGGAGTTCAGCCCCAACCTCTGGGGCCACGAGTTCCGCCGCCTGCACGACTATTACATCATCAGTGAGCCGTGACGTCATCGGGGGGAGGGGCCGAGGGGAGGAGGGGATGGACACAGCCCGAGGGGGTGGAGGGGGTGGGAGGGGGGTGGGAGTGTTGTGGGGGAGACCCCTGTGATGTCAGCGGTGCTTGGAGGTGATGATGTCATCGAGGGGAGGGGTGATGTCGTTGGAGGGGTGATGTCATCAGGGGGGTGATGTCATCAGAAGGGGGTGATGTCATCAGGGGGTGATGTCGTTGGAAGGGGTGATGTCATTGGAAGGGGTGATGTCATCAGAAGGGGTGATGTCATCAGAAAGGGGTGATGTCATTGAAGGGGTGATGTCATCAGGGGTGATGTCATCGGAAGGAGGTGATGTCATCAGAAGGGGTGATGTCATCAGAAGGGGGTGATGTCATCAGAAAGGGGTGATGTCATTGAAGGGGTGATGTCATCAGAAGGGGTGATGTCATCAGAGGGTGATGTCATTGGAGGGGGTGATGTCATTGGAAGGGTGGTGATGTCATCAGAAGGGGGTGATGTCATTGGGCAGGGGTGATGTCATCGGGGGGGTGATGTCATCAGAAGGGGGTGATGTCATTGGGAGAGGGGTGATGTCATCACAAGGGGGGTGACATCGTCGGGGAGAGGCCGAGGGGGTTGTCGGGGTGAGGGTGTGGGGAGGGGATGATGGGGGGTTATTTTGGAGGGGGAATGTTGTGACTGTTTTGGGGGCATCGGGAGGGCCCTGTGATGTCATCCAGACAAATGACGTCATCAGGGGAGTGATGATGTCACTGGGGAGGGTGGTGACGTCACCAGAGGAGTGCTGAGGAGGTCCTCGGGGTGACAGAAGCATGAGGGTTGTTGGGGTATCCAGGAGGCCCCAGTGATGTCATCAGGGCGTCCCGTGTGACGTCACCACCCCCGTGACATCATCAAAAGCAGCAGTGATGTCATGAGGGAGGTGCCAGAGGGCAGTGACATCATCAGGGTTGCATCACAGGGAGGTGACAGCTCTGTGATGATGTCATCAAAGTCCCTGTGATGTCATCGCCCTGTCATGTGACAGGAGGGCTGTGACGTCACCGGGGCAAGCGATGACGTCACTGGGGGTTGTCATCAGGGTGTGACATCACAGGGGTGGGTGATGACATCACCAGGGGGTGTGACGTCACTGGGTGGATGTGTGACGGTGATGACATCATCGCTGACGTCACGCCCTGCCCTCCCCTCCCCCCGCAGCGACGTCGGACGGGACCCCCGAGGGGCTGGAGAACCGGCAGGGCGGGGCCTGCTTGACCCGGGCCATGAGGGTCACCCTGCGCGTGGGGCAGCGTGAGTGCCCCTCCCCCACCCCGCCCCTCCCCCACCCTGACCCTGCCCCCACCCCGCTCACCCCTCCCCACCCCCAGGCCCTGGGCGGAGCCTCTCCCGGACCAGGATGGGACAGAGTAAGGAAGGGTGGGAGGAGGGAGCAGAGAGGCCTCCCCGACCTGAGGCCCCCGCGACCCCTCCCCCTCCCCAGGCTCAGCCAATCAGACGAGGCCCGCCGGGGCCGGGCCCTTCCCCACGCGGGGGGCGGTGCTGGGGGCGCAGAGGAGAGGCGGCGCTGCTGGCGCTGAGTGGGGCAGGGGGCCCTGTGGTGGCGGCGGCGACGCCCGGAGACCCAAAAACCCCCGAGGGGAGGGGCCCGGCCCCGCCCCACGGCCCCGGCCCCGCCCACCCCTGCAGGACCTGCCCCTCCCCGCCGCCCCTCCCCCGCCTACTACAAGGTATGAGAGGGGAAAAGGGGCGGGACCCCCCCAAAAAATTGGAGGGACACACCCCCTTTGGAGGCTCCGCCCCCTCGAGGCGAAGTGGAAGGGGGGGACACCCCAAAAAAGGGACTTTTCCCCCCCCCCCAAAATGATGCCCCGGAGCCCCCGGGAGGGAATGGGGGAAACCCCGGATAGTGGTGGGCGTGGCCTGAAAAGGGGCGTGGTCTAGCCGAGGATGTGGCCTCTGTCGATGGGCGTGGCCTGTGCCGGAGGGCGTGGCCTGTACCAAGGTAGCTGCTGCACTGGGGGCGTGGCCTGGCACTGAGGGCGTGGCCTGGCACTGAGGGCGTGGCCTGTGCTGTGGGCGTGGTTTCACCCGGGGAGGCGGAGCTTCCGAGGCTTTGAGGCGTCACCCCTGGGGCTGTGGGCGGGGCTTGGGGCCCCCTCTGCCCTCCCATTGGCCACCAGAAAGCCCCACCCACTCATTGGGGGCGGGGACCTCATCAAGCCACGCCCACCAGGACAGAGGGGGCGTGGCTTTCTCCTCACAGCAAGATGGCCGCCGCCGCCTGGATGGGCAGGAAGTGACGTCACATCGACGGAAGGGCGGGGCTTCTTATGTGTGGGCGGGGCCTGAGCGCTGATTAGACAGTTCTTGTGCATTTGGCTCCGCCCCTTCCTGTCAATCAAACGAGTGGGCGGGGCTTTGGGAGGGGGATATTTGGCACCCCCTGGTGGCCTGGGCGGGACAAAGGGGGGGGGTGTTGCCATGGAGACACTGGGGGTGTTGCCATGGGGAGTTACCATGGAACACTGGGGGCGTGGCCATATGGGGTGTTGCCATGGAAACCTGGGGGCGTGGCCATGGAGAGCATGTGGGGGCGTGGCCATGGGGGTGTTACCATGGAAACCTGGGGGTGTTGCCATGGAAACCTGGGGGCGTGGCCATTGATACATTGGGGCGTGGCCATGGAGACCTTGGGGGCGTGGCCATGCAGACGAAGCAGGAGGCGCCCCCTGGCGGCCCATGGGAACCGATGGGGGAGGGGAGGGGCTTTGGGGGGAGGGGTCACACGGGGTCACCACCTGAGGTGTGACAGCGTCACCCGTGGTGTGGGGGCAGCTTGGATTGGCGGGGACACACCTGGCACAGGTGTGACACTCATCACACTGGCACATCTGGCACACCTGTGACACTCATCACCTGGCACACCTGTCCCACTATCACACCTGGCACACCTGGCACACCTGTGACACTCATCACACCTGGCACACCCATCACATCTGGCACACCTGTGACACTCATCACCTGTCACACCTGGCACAGCCATCACACCTGGCACACCTGGCACACTGGCACATCTGGAACACCTGGCACACCTGTGGCACTCATCACAGCTGGCACACTGTCACATCTGGCACACCTGGCACACCTGTGACACTCATCACCTGTCACACCTGGCACACCTGTGACACTCATCACATCTGGCACACTGTCACATCTGGCACACCTGGCACACCTGTGGCACTCATCACAGCTGGCACACTGTCACACCTGGCACCCCTGGCACACCTGTGACACTCATCACAGCTGGCACACTGTCACATCTGGCACACCTGGCACACCTGTGACACTCATCACCTGTCACCCCTGGCACACCTGTGACACTCATCACAGCTGGCACACTGGCACACCTGGCACACCTGGCACACCTGTGACACTCATCACCTGTCACCCCTGGCACACCTGTGACACTCATCACCTGTCACACCTGGCACATCTGGCACCCCTGGCACACCTGAGACACTCATCACCTGCCCCACCTGTCCCACACCTGCCACCCCCCCTACGCCCCCCTCATTTGAGCCCCAAATTTTTAGTCCCTTAAACCTGGTTTTTAGGGCCAAAAGCCCCTCTGTGGGGTCTAAACCCTCTCTTTTAAGTTGAATTTTTAGGGCCCGATCTCCCTTTCTTTTAATGTCCAAAGACACATTTTTAGGGTCGACCCCCTATTTTTAGGACAAATCACCTCATTTTTAGGGCCCAAATCTTCTTTTTAGGGTCCAAATCCTCATTGTAAGGACCATTCCCCCATTTTTAGGGGTAGAAAACCTCGTTTTTAAGGTCAATCCCCGTTACAAGGACCAAACTCCTCCTTTTGGGAACCCAAATCCTCTTTGTGGGGGCAAAATTCTTAATCCTATGCCCAAACTCCTCATTTCAGCACCCAAACCCTCATTTTTAGGCCTGAAATCTTAATTTTACAGCCCAAAGCCTCATTTATAAGCCCCAAAATCTCGCATTTGGACCACACCCTTCATTTTTAGCCCCAAACCCTTCATTTTTAGCCTCAAACCCTTCATTTTTAGCCCCAAACCCTTCATTTTCAGGGCCCAAATCCTCTTTTCCGTGGCCCAAACCCTCATTTTTCGGGCCCAAAATCCTCTTTTCCAGGCCCCAAAATTCCATTTCCCAGCTCAAAACCTTCATTTTTTGGGACCAAACCCCTCCCATTTTTGTAACCCCCTCCCACCTTTTTTGGGTCCAAATCCCCCCTTTTTGAGGCCCCAACGCCCCCCCCACCGTTTCCATGGCAACGGGCGGGGCACGCCCTGCCGTGACGTCACGGGGACGGCGGCCAATCAGAGCGTGGCTCGGCGGTTGTTGCTGGGGGGGTCACGTGGGGGGCGTCGCGCGTGCAGGGGGGGTCACGTGACCTCGGGCCAAGATTTAGGGGGGGATTTGGGGAGGGGGCAGAATTTTGGGAGGGTGTCCTCGTGCGAGGGTCACGTGACCAGTCGGGCAAAACCTGGGGCGCCCCCTCGTGCGAGGGGACCCAAAGTGACACCCCACCCCCCATCCCCCGAGACCCCAGGAGGTCCCCAGTGACCCCGGACACCCCAGTGACCCCTGGGTGACCCCAGGGACCCTGGAGACCCCCGCAGACCCCCAATGATCCCCAGAGTGACCCCAGTGACCCCCATCCCCCTCCTCCAAAGGCCTCGTGCAAGGCCCGGAACACGAGGGGAAGGGAGGGTTGTTGTCAAAGCCCCTCCCCTGATTAAAACCCCCGTGCAACGCCCCTCCCCCGGCCTCGTGCAAGCGCCAGACCACGCCCCCTCCCCTCCCCTTGCACGCGTGTGTCAAACCCTCCCCTCCCGAGACACGCGAGGACACGGGTTAAAAATAGCCCCCGTCGCGCCCCTCCCCCACCCGGACGGGGCCTCCCGGGGGGCGGGGCCTCCCCGTCAATGCCACGCCCCCCGGAAGAAGGGGGCGGGGCGGGCCCTGCGGGCGCACGTGCGGCCCCGCGCGGGGAGGAGGGGGCGGGGCCTGGCGGAGCTGCCGCGCTCCCATTGGCCGGTGCTGGGACGGGGGCTCCTGCCATTGGCTGCGGAGAGGGGGTGGCCACGCCCCACCCGCGGGGCCGGGGCGCCCCCTGCTGGGGGCCGGTGAGTGGTTAAACTGGTCCCAGTGACGGATCAAACTGGTCCCAGTGACGGGTCAAACTGGTCCCGATCTACCCTGGACCCAGTGGGATTCTATACTGGTCCCAGTGCTTCCCAGTCCAAATTTATACTGGTCCCAGTGTCTTCCAGTGCTCTCCCATCCCATCCCAGTCCACCCCAACCCATCCCAGTCCTGTCCCAGTCCATCCCAGTGCTGCCCCAGTCCCCTCCCATCCCACCCTGTCCAGCCCAGTGCCCCACACTCCTGTCCCAGTCCCCTTCCCTTCCATCCCAGTCTATCCCAGCCCATCCCACCTCTGTCATCCCCAGTCCTCCCCAGTCGCCCCCATTCTTTCCCAGTCCCCCCAATCCTTCTCATCCCCTCCCAGTCCCCCCCAGTCCCCCCAGTCCCTTCTCCTCCGCCGCGGTGGGCGTGGCCTGTCCCTGAGTGGGCGTGTCCTCCCCTCCATGTGGGCGTGTCCAACTTGTCCCCACTTCACGGGGGTGGCCAAGGATAAACCCCGCCCCCGTGGGCGTGGCCTCCCCTCCGTGGGCGTGGCCTCCCCCTCCCGTGGGCGGGCCGGAGGGGCGTGTCGTTGCCTCGGTGGGCGTGTCCCGGCGGGTGGGGGGCGTGTCCGGGGGCGTGTCCGGGGCAGGCGGGGCGCGCGGCGCTCGGTCCTTTGTTTGAGCGAGGCCGGAGCCGCCGGAGCCGCCGCAGCGCCGGGGCCGGGCCAGGACCCCAGGACCCCAGGACCCCCGCACCGGCACCCCCGACACCCCCGGCGACCCCGCACGCCCCGGGCACCGCCAGCGCCGCAGGTACCGCGCGAGGAGCGGCGGGGGCAGCGCGGGGAGCGGCAGGGGCAGCGCGGCCGGAGCAGCCGGGCCGCGGCCTTTGGGGGGGCGGGAGGAGGAGGAGGGAGGGAGCGAGGAGAGGGTGTGAGGGATTGGGGAGGGTCGGGGAGTGTCAGGTGAGGGAGTGCGGGGCGGGGGTGCTGGGGTGGGGGGTGGGGCTGAGGGGGTTTGGGGGTCTGGAGGCGTGAGGGGAAACTGAGGTGAGGGGGCGGGGGTCGGGGCTGAGGGAGTGGGGGTCTGAGGTGCGTGAGGGGAAACTGAGGTAAAATGGGGGTCTGATCTGAGTGAATTGGGGGTAGATCTGAGGTGAGGGGGTCTGAGGTGCGTGAGGGAAACTGAGGTAAAATGGGGGCTTGATCTGAGGTGAATTGGGGGTCAGATCTGAGGTGAATTGAGGGGGTCTGAGGTGCGTGAGGGAAACTGAGGTGAAATGGGGGTTTGATCTGAGGTGAATTTGGGGGGTCAGATCTGAGGTGATTTGGGGGTCTGAGGTGCGTGAGGGGGAAACTGAGGTGAAATGGGGGTTTGATCTGAGGGGAATTGGGGGTCTGGTCTGAGATGAATTGAGGGGATCTGGGGTGCGTGAGGGGAAACTGAGGTGAAATGGGGGGTCTGGTCTGAGGGAATTTGGGGGATCTGGGATGAGTGAGGGAAACTGAGGTAAAATGGGGGTCTGATCTGAGTGAATTGGGGGTCAGATCTGAGGTGAATTGGGAGGGTGAGGTGCGTGAGGGGAAACTGAGGTAAAATGGGGGGTCTGATCTGAGGGGAATTGGGGGTCTGAGATGTGTGAGGGAAACTGAGGTAAAATGGGGGTCTGGTCTGAGATGAATTGAGGGGGTCTGAGGTGCAGTGAGGGAAACTGAGGTGAAATGGGGGTTTGATCTGAGGTGAATTGGGGGTCAGATCTGAGGTGAACTGGGGGTCTGAGATGTGTGAGGAAACTGAGGTAAAATGGGGGTTTGATCTGAGGTGGAATTGGGGGGTCAGATCTGAGGTGAATTGGGGGTCTGGGGTGCGTGAGGGGAAACTGAGGTGAAATGGGGGGTCAGGGCTGAGGGAATTGGGGGAGTCAGATTTGAGATGAATTGAGGGGGTCTAGAGGTGCGTGAGGGAAACTGAGGTAAAATGAGGGGTCTGGTCTGAGGAATTTGGGGGATCTGGGGTGAGTGAGGGAAACTGAGGTAAAATGGGGGTCTGGTCTGAGGAATTGGGGGGGTGAGGTGTGAGGGAAACTGAGGTAAAATGGGGGTTTGATCTGAGGGTGAATTGGGGGTCTGGTCTGAGATGAATTGAGGGGGTCTGGGGTGAGTGAGGGGAAACTGAGGGTGAAATGGGGGTTTGATCTGAGGTGAGTTGGGGGTCAGATCTGAGGTGAACTGGGGGGTCTGAGATGTGTGAGGGGAAACTGAGGTAAAATGGGGAGTCTGATCTGAGGTGAATTGGGGGGTCAGGGAGTCAAACCTGAGGGGAATTGGGGAGGAGGGGTGTCAGATCTGAGAGGGAATGAGGGGGTCCCAGCTCTGTTGGGGTGAATTGATGGGGGGTCAGTGCTGAGGGGAATTTGAGGAGGGATTGTTGTGAGGTGAAATGGGGGGTCAGGGCTGAGGGGAACTGGGGGGTCTGGGGTGCATGAGGGTGAAGTTGAGGTGAAATGGGGGGTCTGGTCTGAGGGGAATTTAGGGGGATCTGACACTGTTGGGGTGTCAGATCTGAGGTGAAATGGGGGGTCTGGTCTGAGGGAAATTTAGGGGGATCTGGCACTGTTGGGGTGAATTTGGCAGGGGGTCAGGACTGAGGGGAATTGTGGGGGGTGTCAGATCTGAGGTGAAATTGGGGTCTGGTCTGAGGGAATTGGGGGTCTGAGATTTATGAGGGAAAATTGAGGTGAAATGGGGGGTCAGGGCTGAGGTGATTGGGGGTGCAGATCTGAGGTGAATTGGGGGATCTGAGATTATGAGGAAAATTGAGGTGAAATGGGGGTCAGGGCTGAGGTGAATTGGGAGGTGTCTGGCCCTGTCAGGGTGAATTGGGAGGGATCTGGCCTGAGGTGAATTGGGGGTCCTGAGATTTGTGAGGGGGAAATTGAGGTGAAATGTGGGGTCAGGGCTGAGGGGAAATTGGGGGGGTCTGAGGTGCCTGAGGGGGGAACAGGTAAAATGGGGGGGTTAAATGAGGTGAAATGGGGGGTCAAGACTGAGGGGAATTGGGGAGTTTGGTGTGAAGTAAAATGGGGGTCACGACTGAGTGGAATTTTGGGAGGTCAGATCTGAGGTGAAATTGGGGGGTCCCAGCTCTGTTGGGGGTTAAAATGGGGGGTCAATGCTGAGGAGAATTTGGGGGGGTTAATGTGAGGTAAAATGGGGGTCAGGACTGAGTGGAATTTTGGGGGTCAGGTCTGAGGTGAAATTGAAGTGTCCCAGCTCTGTTGGGGGGTAAAATGGGAGGGTCAATGCTGAGGAGAATTTGGGGAGGGGTTGCTGTGAGGTAAAATGGGGGTCAGGCCTGAGGGGAACTTGGGGGTCCTGGGGTTGGGGGGTCACAGCTAGAGGTAAATGGGGGTCTGACCCTCTTGGGGTGATTTGGGGGGTCAGGGCTGAGGGAATTGGGGGGGTGTGGTGGGTCCTGAGGTAAAATTTGGGTGTCTGGGCTCGGGGGTCAAATCTGAGGTGAATTGTGGGGGGTCCAGGTTTTGGGAGGGGGCTGAGGTAAATGGGGTCTCCTCCTCCCCCTCACCCCGAGGTGTTTTTAGGGGGTTCTGGTTGAAGGTAAATGGGGAGGGGTGTCCTGACTCCCCTGAAATAAATGGGGGGGGGTCCTGACCCCCCCCAGGGTGAACTGGAGGGGTCATTTGGGGTGAGATAAATGGGGGGGGGCTCTGGGCTGAGGTAAATGGGGGTTCTGACCCCCACCCCCGGAGGTGATTTAAGGGGGTCAGGGCTGAGGTTCTGGGGATGGGGGCACACAGAGTCCCCTCCCCACTTTGGGGGAGGGGAGGGCAGGTTTTACACCCTTCGAGGGGGTGGGGGCACATTTGGGGGGGCTGCCCTGTATTTTGGGCCCCCCCCATTGAGTCCTTGATGCCCCAAATCCCTGCTTTTCACCCCCAAATTAAGGGGGGCACCCAGCACATTTGGGTCTTAAGGGCCAGCACAGATTTTGGGGGAGGGGCTGGGGGGGCTGTTTTGGGGGGTTGGGGTGTCAGGGGAAGGCCTGGGGTGGTTTTGGGGTGTCAAGTGGGGTCTGGAGGGGTTTGGGGGTGATTTGGGGGTTTAGGAGTGTCTTGGGGAGTTTAGGGTGTCTGGGGGGGTTGAGGGCGGTTTTGGGGTGTCAAAAGGGGTCTGGGAGGGATTTGGGTTGTGTTGGGGGGGTGTCAGGGGGTCTTGGGGGTTTGGGGTGTCTGGGGGGTGGGGGCTTTTTGGGGTGTCAAAAGGGGTCTGGGAGGGATTTGGGTTGTGTTGGGAAGGGTGGGGGGTCTGGAGAGGCTTGGGGGGATTTGGGGCTGTCAGGGGGCTTTGGGTGTTTGGGGGCCTGGGGAGGCTTTTTGGGGTGTCAGAAGGGGGTCTGGGAGGGATTTGGGGGTGTTTAGGGGTGTCAGGGGGGCTCAGGGGGTTTGGGGTGTTTGGGGGGCCTGGGGGCTTTTTTGGGGTGTCAAAAGGGGGTCTGGGAGGGATTTGGGTGGTGTTGGGGGGGTTGTGATTGGGGGGAATCAGAAGGGGGGGGATCAGACCCCACACCTGCCTTTGGGGTGCAGCCCCCTCTTTACCCCCCAAACACAGCTGGAACCCCCCAAACAGACCTGGGACCCCCCAAAGCACACCTGGGACCCCCCAAACTCAGCTGGGACCCCTAAACACACATGAGACCCCCCAAACCAGACCTGGGACCCCCCAAACCAGACCTGGGACCCCCCAAACCCCACCTGGGCCTTCCAAAACTCAGCTGGGACCCCCAAACCAGACCTGGGACCCCCAAACACACATGAGACCCTCCAAACCACACCTGGGCCCCCCAAAACACAGCTGGGACTCCCCAAACTCAGCTGGGACCCCCAAACTCAGCTGGGACCCCCAAACACATGTGAGACCCCCCCAAACACACCTGGGACCCCCAAACCAGACCTGGGATCCCCCCAAACCAGACCTGGGACCCCCCAAAACAGAGCTGGGACCCCCCAAACCACACCTGGGACCCCCCAAACCAGACCTGGGACCCCCCAAACCAGACCTGGGACCCCCCAAACTCAGCTGGGACCCCCAAACACATGTGAGACCCCCCCAAACACACGTGAGATCCCCCAAAACACAGCTGGGACCCTCAAACCAGACCTAGGACCCCCAAACACACCTGGGACCCCCAAACCAGACCTGGGACCCCCAAACCCCACCTGGGACCCCCAAACCAGACTTGGGACCCCCAAACCAGACTGGAGACCTCCCAAACCACACCTGGGGCCCCCAAAACAGAGCTGGGACCCCCAAACCTACCTGGGACCCCCAAACCACACCTGGGACCCCCAACCAGACCTGGGACCCCCCAAAACAGAGCTGGGGCTCCCCAAAACACATCTGGGACCCCCCAAACCCCACCTGGGACCCCCCAAACCAGACCTGGGACCCCCCAAACCCCACCTGGACCCCCAAGCCAGACCTGCCCCCCCCCCTCCTCACCCCCCCAGGGCGCCCGGGGCTGGGCTGGGCGCGGCCCTGATAAGGTGGGTGTGGGAGCACTGGGAGCACTGGGAGGGCAGCGAAGGCAGCACTGGGAGCACTGGGGGCGGGGACACGGGGTGAGAGCTGCACTGGGAGCACTGGGAACTGGGTAAGGGCTGCACTGGGAGCACTGGGAGGGCAGGGAAAGGCCGGACTGGGAGCACTGGGTGGTAGGGGGCAAGGGTGAAGGCTGCACTGGGAACACTGAGAGCACTGGGAGCCAAGTAACCCCTGTACTGGGAGCACTGGGAGCTGGGTCAGGGCTGTACTGGGAGCACTGGGAGTTGGCCCAGAGGGACTGTGTGTGCTGGGAGCACCGTGTGAAGTCTGTACTGGGAGCACTGGGAGTACCAGGTCTTGCTGGCAACTGGCAATGGTGGTTACTGGTGTTACTGGGAACTGGCAATGGTGGTTACTGGTGTCACTGGGAGCTGGCAATGGTGGCTACTGGTGATACTGGGAGCTGGGAATGTTGCTTATCGGTGTTGCTGGGAACTGGTAACGGTGGCTACTGGTGTTACTGGGAGCTGGCAACAGTGGTTACTGGTGTTACTGGGAGCTGGCAACGGTGGTTACTGGGTATACTGGGAGCACTGGGAGCTGGGTATGGTGGGTGATGGTGTTACTGGAACCAGATGTGAGATACTGGGTATACTGGGAGTCCTGGGGCCTTGGAACGATGGGGAAGGGTCTTACTGGGAGCTACTGGGTATACTGGGGAACAGGAACCAGAGTGCAGAAGTGGGAGGACTGGGATGGACGGGGGTTGGGTGTACTGGGAGCTGGAGAGAGAAGGTACTGGTCATACTGGGGGCACTGGGAATGTGAGTGATGGGCAGTGGGAGGACTGGGAATGGAGGTGGCAGGTACTGGGGATACTGGGAGGTGGGAGCACCGGTACTGGTCATACTGGGAGCAGCACCCCAGGCTCAAAGTGGTCCCAGTATGGCACTGGGAGGGCGTTCCCGGTGCTCCCAGTGCTCCCAGTAACCGTCTGCCCCTCCCCCCAGTCCCAGGCCATGGCTGGTGCGTAGCCCCTCCCCCACCGGAGCCGGGACCTTCTGACACGTGAGTGCCCCTCCCCCCACGGCCCCTCCCCCTCCCGCCCTGTCGCGTGTCATTGGCGTGTCCGTGCGCGCACGCCTGTGCTGGGGGGGAGGGGACACGCGTGTTGTGTGTGTGTGAGGGGGACACGCGTGGGGTCGCGTGTCACAGATCACACGCGTGTAACCAGCGTGTCACAGTGCACACACGTGTGACAGTGTGTCTGCACGGGTCAGGCTGCACACGTGTGTCACAGCAGACGTTACGAGGTGCGCGGGTGTTGCTCACACTGGTGCACACGCGTGTTACACGTGTGGGAGCACCACACGTGTGTCGTGTGCCACAGGTCACGCGTGCACGTGACGACGTGTCACGTGAGCAGGGCAGTGTCACACACCTGTCACATAGGTAGGACAGTGTCACACACGTGTTACATGGGCATGGCAGCGTCACACGCGTGTCACGTGAGCAGGGCAGTGTCACACACGTGTTCCATGGACAGGGCAGTGTCACACATGTGTCATGTGGACAGGGACAGTGTTACACACATGTTACATGAACAGGGCAGTGTCACATGTGTTCCATGCCCAGGGCAGTGTCACACATGTGTTACATGAACAGGGCAGTGTCACATGTGTTCCATGCCCAGGACAGTGTCACACACGTGTTACGTGGATAGGACAGTGTCACACACGTGTTCTATGCCCAGGGCAGTGTCACACACGTGTCACATGAGCAGGACAGTGTCACACACGTGTTCCATGGGCATGGCAGCGTCACACATGTGTCACATGAGTAGGATGATGTCACACACGTGACATCCTGTCCCATGGCCAGGACAGCGCCACACACGTGTTACATGAGCAGGACAGTGTCACACACGTGTTGAACAGACAGGATAGTGTCACACACGTGTTACATGAGTAGGGCAGTGTGACACACGTGTTCCATGCCCAGGACAGTGTCACACGCATGTCACATGCACAGGACGGTGCCACATATGTGTTCCATGCCCAGGACAGTGTCACACACCTGTCATATAGACAGGGCACTGTCACACATGTGTCATGTGGACAGGGACAGTGTCACACACGTGTTCCATGGGCATGGTAGCATCATACACGTGTTCCATGCCCAGGACAGTGTCACACACATGTTCCATGAACATAGCAGTGTCACACACGTGTTACATGAGCAGGACAGTGTTGCACACGTGTTCCACACCCAGGACAGTGTCACACACGTGTTCCATGTCCAGGACGGTGTCACACACGTGTTACATGGATATAGCAGTGTCACACACGTGTCTCATGCCCAGGACAGTGTCACACACGTGTTACATGGATATAGCAGTGTCACACACGTGTCCCATGCCCAGGACAGTGTCACACACGTGTCACACGAGCAGGGCAGTGTCACACACGTGTCCCATGCCCAGGACAGTGTCACACATGTTTCACATCCAGGACAGTGTCACACACGTGTTACATGGACATAGCAGTGTCACACACATGTTACATGGACAGGGCAGTGTCACACACGTGTCCCAGCCGAGCACACGCTGTTCCACGCGTGTACAACCCCGTCACACGTGTCCCACACACGTCACACGCTGTTCCACGCGTGTACAGCCCTGTCACACGTGTCCCGCACACGTCACACGTGTGTTCTCGCACGCTTGGCGCCCCCTTGTGGCCACGCCCACCCCCTTCCCCCGTCCCCTCCCCGCGGCTCCGTCGCGGCTCTCGCCCCTCCCCCCTCCCACGCGTGTCCCCGTCACGGGTCACTCGCCCGCCCCTCCCCCACCCCCGCAACCCGTGACTCACCCACCCCTCCCCACCCGCTGCCCCTCCCCCACCCCCCCTTCCTGGGGTCTGCTGGGCCAGGAGGGGGGACACACCTGGGACACGTGTGGGACACGTGTGGGACATGCCTGGGTCATACCTGGGACACGCGTGGGACACGTGTGGGACACATGTGTGGCCTGGCCGGGGTGGGAGCACAGGGGGGACAGTCGAGACAACGTCACACGCGTGCGTGGGGAGGACCTCGGTGTCGTCACGGGTGGGGTCACGTGTGGGGTCACCTGTAGGGTCACCTGTGGGGTCACATGTGGGGTTACATGCGTGTCCTGCGTGGGTCTGAGGGGTTGTGCCTGTCCCTGGGTGTCACCTGCCCTCCTGTCCCCCCCTGTCCCCACGTGTCACCCCGTGTCACCTTGTCTAGGTGCCACCATGTCCCCGTGTCACCCCATGCCCCCACGTGTCACCCTGTGTCTGCTGTGCCACTGTCACCTGTCACCCCCTGTCTGGGTGTCCTGGTGTCCCCGTGTCACCCTGTGTCACCCCTGTGTCTGCTGTCCCAGTGTCCCTGTGTGTCCACCCCCTGTCTGGTGTCCTCATGTCACTCTATGTCCTGGTGCCCCAGTGTCCCCATGTCACCCC
>NW_026088291.1:0-15105 GCF_022539395.1 Myiozetetes cayanensis
TGGCTCTAGGCCTACTTTACCTATTCAAATGTCTACCTTGGCTCCTCTGGATGAGATTTATGTGTGTTGAGTTCTTTGTCTAGTGTTTGTTGTGGTTCCTTTAAGGTCTAGTGCTCTTAGTACAGCACATAGCCTTCCTCCAACAGTACAGCTTATACAGGGGGTAAGGGGGGCTCTTATGGGTTTACAGTAAAAGTGTTTTCAATTAACCCTTCCTCTTTCATTAGGAAGGGCCGTGGTTTGTCAGAACTTGCTTTATCTGAGTGAGCCCTGTGGGGATTTTGGTGCTGAGTCCTTGTGGTTGTGATGGTTCGGACTTGGCTCCCTGCCAAATGCCCAAACCCCCAGTAGCAGCCCCGGCCCCTTCCCCCTTCCTTCTTCCCCCAGGGCAAAGAAAAAAAACTATGCAAATTGAAGAACCCGAAAATCAAACTAGTTATATAAAAAATATATATTTGATGTATATTACAGTTAAGATGCTATGTACACAGGAGAAGTGAATCCAAATACCCCACAAAGGGATAGGGAAAGGGGAAAAAAGAACAAAAGGGGACAAAAAGGGACACCGAGCAGATATACGCAATCAAACCCGAGAACTAGTAAAATAACTAGTAAAACAAATCTCACCACGTCCCTTAGAAAAACAGGATTGGCAGACACAGTCAGCGCTCTCCAAATCCCCCCGTGGCAGGCCAGCGGTCGTTGCAGGCCTCAGCCTTAGATAAGCGAGACCAACGCAAGGACCCACTGTTCCCAAACCTCGCCAGAAGAGAAGAGAGCGAAGGCCTCTCCTCCCTTCTTATTTAAACCCCAATTTACGTAAAAATCGTATGGAATACTGGGAACACTGCCCCTTCCTTGGTTACAAACTGGTAACCAAGGAAGGCCTAGACCAAAACCACCACAGTGGCTCAGAGAAATCCTCAACAATATGTCAGGCACACAGTCCTTCTGGCCCTAAATCTGTTATCCCAGAGCTGTTCCTGTTGCTCCTGATGGGCTCGGCCTTGGCCAGCGGCAGCAAGTCCGTCCTGGAGCAGCTGGCATTGGCTCCACGGGGCAGGGGAAGCTTCTGGCAGCTCCCAACAGAAGCCACTCCTGCAGCCCCCTTGCTACCAAAACCCACCCACAGAAACCCCTGACACCCAGTGACTTCCACTTGCCCCAGGATGGTCCCAGTTCCCATCAGTGTGATCCCAGTCACTCCCAGTTCATGCCAGTTGCCTCCAGCATGCACCCTGTCACTCCCAGTTACTCCCAGTTGCTTCCAGCATGATCCCAGTTGCTCCAGGTATGTTCCCAGTTGGCTTCCAGCATGGCCCCACTGGGTGCCACTTCCCCCCTGCATAGTTCCAGTCACTCCCAGTATGATCCTGGGCACTGACAGTCACCCCCAGGATGGTTCCAATATGGTCCTGGTCACTCCCCACTATGATCCCAGTCACCCCAGTCACTCCCAATAGGATCCCAGTTGCCCCCAAGGTGGTCCCAGTTGCTCCCAGCCCCACCAGGATGGTTCCTCTCCCTCTCAGGGACTCCTAGTCTGAGTCCAGGATGGCCCTGGGCACTTTCAGTCCCTGCTTGGACGATGCCATTTGCCCCTGCATGGTCCCAGTTGCTCCCAGTATGAGTCCAGTCACTCCGAGTATGATTCCAGGAACTTCCAGACACTTGCAGTAGGAACTCAGTTTGATTCCACTCATCCCCAGTATGGCTGCAGTCCCTCCCACACACTCCCATATCATTGCAGTCACTCCCAATAAGACCCCAGTAGGGGTCCTGTTGTTCCCACTATGATCCCAGTTGCCCCCAGTATGGTTCCAGTTGCTCCCCTTCACCCCTACTATGGTTCCAGTCACTCCCAGAATGATCCCCGTCACTCCCAATATATCCCAGTTGCCTCCAGCATGCTCCCAGTCAATCCCAGTATGATTCCAGTCTCTCCTAGTAGGATCCAAGTTACTCCCTGCATGGTCCCAGTTGCTCCCCAGTCACCCCACTGTAGTTCCAGTCCCTCCCAGTAGGATCCCTGTCACTCCCAGGGATATCTCCCCGTATATCGCTGTCGACCTCAGCCTGCTCCCAGTTAGTCCCAGTATGCTCCCAGTCAATCTCAGTATGCTCCCAGTCATTCCTGGTCTCCCCAGTATATCCCAGTTGCCCCCAGTGTGGTCCTAGTCACTCCCAGTATGATCCCAGTCACCTCCAACATGATCCCACTTGCTCCCAGTATATCCCAGTTGGGCCAACATGGTCCCAACTGCCCTCAGAATGTTCCCAGTCCCTCCCAGTATGATGCCAGCCACCTTCACTGTGGGCCCAGTTGCTCCCAGTATGATCCCAGTTGTGCCCAGCATAGTTCCAGTTGCTCCCAGTGGTATCCTACTAGTTCCCAGTTGCATAGAACCAGTTGCTTCCAGTATGATCCCAGTTTGATCTCAGAAGGATAACAGTCACCCCCAGTATGATCCCAGGATCTTCCAGACACTTCCAGTAAGTGGCCAGTTTGATCCCCAGTATGGCTGCAGTCCCTCTCACACACTCCCAGTATTATTGCAGTCACTCCCAGTATGATCCCAGTATGACCCCAGCAGGGGCCCAGCTGCTCCCAGTATGATCCCAGTTGCCCCAGTCCCGGTTATTGGGGGGCACTGGGGGGGTTTGGAGGATCCCAAGGGGTGGAGCCGAGTTTGGGGGGCAGAACCAGCCCCAGGATGGATTCGGGAATGGGGAACCCCCTGTGTTCCCCCCGTGTCACCCCACTCTGGGGGGGCTTTGGGAGGGCACAAATCCCCAATAGGCACCCGGTTCACCACAAAAGGTGTTGGGACCCCCACAAAACCTCCTCACAGCCCCTCAAGAACCCCAAACATAATCACACAACATCCAGGACCCCACTGGGGAGTGGGGGAATGATGTGGAAGGGGAGGGAGAGGAGGGAAAAATGTGGGGGTTGAGACCACAAAACTGATCTGGGAGGGGCTGCAGATTGAGAGGACCATGGAAAAGTGGAAGGAACAGAGAGAAGGGTGAAAAAGGGGGGGTGGTCAGGCCAGTCTGATGGTCCCATGGGGGTCTTTGGGCACAGAGGAGCTGGGAAAGGGGGTGGCCCCCTGAGCTCCCAACTTACTGTGGGGTGCTGGGGCTGCTGGATCCAATCTCAGCCTTGGGTTATGCCAAAACTTTCAGTTTAGAGGAATTACAGAGGTGGGACTGAACCACTTTTGTCCCCCAGGTTTTAAGGATGGTAATCAGATCTATTGATAGAAATGAATTATTTAGGGTTACAAATGATCAGACAAAAGATCTTCATCAGAATTATTTACTGCACAATAGAAATACTAAAACTACCAGTAGTACAGCGTAAGATAGGACAATGCTCTACACTAAAGCAATTGTTGAAGCAATTCTACTCAAGCTGGCACCAAAGAAAGAATTAAGAATTAGAGATGGATGGAACTCCCCCAGACCAATGTTCATGGAGAGATCTCTGCTCTCAACCTCCAGCAGTGACCTTGGGGGGTCCCAGTCAAGGCAGGAATCTCCACACACCCCCAAGAAGGGTTCTATTGGCAGAAAATGCCCCTGGCAAAGGGGACTGCCCCTTTCTGGTAGAAAGGGATGGACTGACAGTCACTGGACTCCAGGGGTTGCCTCACCATCAGGAGGGTCATTTGGGGTGGGAGCAGCGGCCAAAGCTCTTCCCGCAGTCAGGGCACTCCTAGGACTTCCCTTACTGGTGGGTCCGTTGGTGTTTGGTCAAGGTAGAGCTGTGGGTGAAGCTCTTCCCACACTCCCCACACTTGTAGGGCCTCTCCCCGGTGTGGATGCGCCGGTGGGTGATGAGGGTGGAGTTCCGGGTGAAGCCCTTCCCGCAGTCGGTGCAGTGGAAGGGCCTCTCCCCTTTGTGTGTCTGCTCATGCCTGAGGAGAGCTGAGCTGGTCTGAAGCCTCTTCCCACATTCCAAGCACTTGTAGGGTCGTTCCCCCGTGTGGATGATCTGGTGTCAGATCAGGTGGGAGCTCTGACTGAAGCTCTTCCCACATTGCAAGCACCTGTAGGGCCGTTCTCCAGTGTGGGTACGCTGGTGTTTGATCAGGGCAGAGCTGTCCCTGAAGCTCTTCCCACATTCCCCACACGTGTAGGGCCGTTCCCCAGTGTGGATGCGCTGGTGTTGGATCAGGGTGGAGTTCTGAGTGAAGCTCTTCCCACATTCCCCACACGTGTAGGGCCGTTCCCCAGTGTGGATGAGCTGGTGGCTGAGGAGGTGGGAGCTCACCCTGAAGCTCTTCCCACATTCCAAGCACCTGAAGGGCTTCTCCCTGCTGGGAGGCTGCTCAGGGACCACCAGCTCAGAGCTCTGGTTCAAGCTCCGGCCGCCTTCCCGGCACAGGACGGGTCTTTCCTCCTCAGAGCTCCCTGGGCTGGCTTTGCAGCCCCTCCTCCGGGGGCATCTCCGGGCCTTTTCCTCCCCGCTGCCTTCCTGTGCCGGGGAGCCCTTCAAAACGGCCTCTCCCACCAGGCTCTGCCGGGGGATTTGTCCTCCGTGCTCTCCGTCCTCAGCTCGGGGCCTGGGGCAGGAAGGAAGAAGGACAGGCAGGGGATTTGCCTCCGGCCCAGAGGGAAGGCCAAGGACATCCCCCAAATCCTGGCCCCACAGGCACCACAAGACAGGGCCAAAGGGGCACTGACTTCCTCCTCACCTGCCTGGGGGGCCCGCGGCCTCTTCCTCTTCCTCGCAGCCTCCTCCTCCATCCGCCCAAGCTTTGGGAAGGACAAATCCTGCTGGGGGAAACAAGGGCTGAGTGCGTTGGCTTGGGGGTTCCTCTTGCCCAAGTCCACCTCTAGAACTCCACCAGCCATTCTGGGACCATAAAAACCTCCAAAACACCAAAAGCCCCTCCCAAAAAAAACCCCCAAAACTCCAAGATTCGGACCAGAAAAAAATACCCTTCCAGGAGTTCCCCTCTCAAGTCTCTCCACTTTGGAGTTCTGGGAGGTCCCTCCTGTTTGGGCTGCTGTGGGGGTTCCTTGTGTATTGGGGGACCACCCTCCCAAGGGTCCCTGCCCTCTCTGGGTTCCTGGGGGTCCTGAACTTCCCCCCCCTCCAGAGTCCCCCTGCTCAGGGATGTTGGGGGTTTTGGAGGCCCCAGGGGTCCCTTCTCCCCTTACTCTTTGCTTTGGGCTGCTGGGGGTCCCACCTCTCTGGGGTCTCCCCCTCTCCAGGCTGCTGGGGATCCTGGGAATCCCAGAGGTCCCCCTTCTCTGGGCTCCCCTTTCTCTGGGGTCCACCTGTCTGGGCTGCCAGGGGTCCCAGGACTCGCCCTTGTCCAGGCTTCCCACTTCAGTGTCCCAGGGGTCCCAAGGCACCCCCTCTCCAGGTCCCCTTTTCAGGGTTCCTGAACCCTAAAAACCTCCTGTCTCTGCAGGTTCCCCCTTCATGACTTCCATTCTGCTGGGAGTCCCCTGGGTCTGGTACCATCCCTCTCTGCACTCCCCACTCCAGGGGTCTCAGCAGCCCCCACCGGCTGCTCCTCCTCCTCTTCCCCCTCCTCCTGGCTTTGGTCCCCCCATTCCTGACCAGTCCAGTTTTCCAGACCCCAGACCCCTCTTTCTTTAACTCCAGGACCCCCCTGCCCCCACTTTCCTCACCATCCCACCTCTCCCAGTCCCTGCATCTCCCTGTTTCCTGGCTGGCCATCCCCTGTCACCTCAGCCCCAGCCCCCCTTTTCCTTGACTCCAGGACTCCCTGAAGCCCCTTCCCTGATCCAACAGCTCTCCCAGTTTCTCCCTTCCCTTGACCCTGGGACCACCCTGACCCCCAAATCTCCAGGTCTCCCCAGCTCCCCACTCCTGGCTTATCCTGCCGGGCGGTCCTGGGGTGCCCCAGGGACCCCCTGAACCCCCCAGTCCTGTGCACCAGATCCCCCTGAACGCCCTTATCCAGGACCAGGACCCCCCTGCACCTCCTTTCCTAGTCATCTCATCTCTCCCAGACTCCACACTCCCTTTGCCTTTACCTTGGGACTCCCTGGACCCCCATTCCTGGACATCAGGACCCCCTGCACCTCTTTCCAGCACTGGGACTCCCTTTCACCCCTTCCTCAGCTCCAGGACCCCCTGCAACAACCCCTTTCCCGGCCCTCCCACCTCTCCCAGCCCCCAGGCCCCGTCTTTTCCTTGACGCTGGTAACCCCTGGATCCCCATTCCTGCCTTTTCCAGACTCCTGAATCCCCCTTTTTTGTTGTTGTTGGTTTTGAACACCGGGGGACCCCCTGGACCCCGTTTTCTGGACGTTCTCCACAACCCCTCCACGACCCTCCCTTTCCCCGACACCGGCGACCCCCGTGCAGAGGCTCTCCCTGGACCCCCCATCCCACCTCTCCCGATCCCTGCCCTCCCCTTTCCTTGGCCCTGGGATCCCCTCTAACTCCCCTTTCCCAGCACTGTGCCCCCCGGCAGCCCCAAGATTCACCCCAAAACACCAAGATTCACCCCAAAAAAGCACTCCCAGGGTTCCCCCCTCTCCGATATCCCCACTTTGGGGAGCCGCGGCGGGGGTAGGGGGGAATTGGGGAACTCCTGGCAGTCTTGGGGACAATCAAAGAGTTCCTGACACGTGGCCGGGGCCTTTGTTCGGCCCGCTGGGAATCGACAACAAACCTCAGTCCCGGGGGTCCCCCTGGCCGGGGATCAAGCGATGGGGACGCGAAGGGACCCCCACGGGAACCCCTTTCCCGCTCTCCCACCTCCCCTCATTCCCTTCTCCCACCCTTTTCCCGTCGCCCACCCCTCCCCCCCCATCAACCCCGGCTTCCTCCCCTCCCGCCCTCGGTCGGTCTCTTTGGGGGTCCCACCCCTCTCTCGCTCTCTTTGGGGTCCACCCCCTTTCTCCTTCCCCTCTCCCTTTTTCCCATCCATTCCCCCCCAAACCCAAACTTACCGGGCGAGCTCCTCGCTCGTGGAACGGAAAGGGGGAGGAGGAGCGGGAGGAGGGGCGGGAAGAGGAAGAGGAGGAGGAGAGAGGAGGAGGGAGAGGAGGAGCATCTTCCCCCCAATCCCTCACGTTGCCGCGGGGGAGGGGAGAGCTCCTCTCAGATATTTTGGGGAGGGGCCTCCGGGGTGGTTTCGGGGTGGGGGGATGTTTGGAGCTCCGAAGCTGAGCCGCAAATGCCCCTCGGGAGGACCTTAGGGGGACTCCTGGAGGTTTGGTGTTTTTTTACGGGGGGAGGGGGATCCCGGTGTGGGTTCCCGGCAGAGCCCCGGGGATTGGGCGGGGGGATGCGGGGACTCCCCGCGGTGGGGGTTGG
Source organism: Myiozetetes cayanensis (assembly GCF_022539395.1). NCBI lineage: Eukaryota > Metazoa > Chordata > Aves > Passeriformes > Tyrannidae > Myiozetetes > Myiozetetes cayanensis. The sequence goes on from NW_026088291.1 coordinate 7,313, forward strand.
TGTTCCGGGGTCAGCCCGATCCCGGCGGGGGAGGGAGAGCGATGACACCCTTTTTTAGGGACCCCGGAGTGGGGGGAGCAGAGAGGGGTCACAGCAGAGCTGAGGGACCCCCCGGCTGTCAGAGAGCGTGGAGAGGGTGAGTAGAGAGGGGTGTGGAGGGACTGGGGACCCCCGGACCCTGAAACAGGGGGCTCTGAGAGGGTGATGGCAAAAAGGCACCAAAAAAAAGGTCCAAAAGTTAACAAGGGTTCAGCTGGTAGAGCTTGTACTGTTTGCTCTCCCTGCTCTGCTGGAAGAATAAATCAGGTAAATGAGACCTTGCAATGGGATACAGAAGGCCCAGAGCCAGGACTTTGCAGGCTTGAAGAATTCAGGTCACCTAATGGGGGAGTTCTCTGAGTAATTCATCATTCCAGGGCTTTTTCAACATCAAGGGGGGACTGCCCGGGATTCCCGGGAACTCCAGCAACCCAGAAAAGGCAAAACCATGAAGAGAGGGACCCCCAAAAACACAGGGGACCTCCCAACAGCCTGAACATGGCAGGGGACCTCCAGAACCCCCAAAAGTTGGGGGGTTCCTTTGTTCCTCCAGATTTCCTTTGTGTTCTGTGAGGTTCCAAAATATTTTGGGGTTCCTTTTGTTCCTTGAGGTTCCCAAAACGCTTTGAGGTTCCTCTTATTCCACCAGGTTCCAAAATGCCAAAAAGAACCAGACAGACTTGAGGGCCAAAACGAACCAGGTAGACCTTAGGGCCAAAAAGAATCAAATGGATCTGAAGGCCAAAAAGGACAAGGTAGACCTGCGGGCCAAAAAGAACCGGGGAGATCTGGGGACAAAAAAGAACGAGAGAGACCTGAGGGCCAGAAAGAACAGGGTAGACCTCAGGACCAAAAGGAACCAGACAAACCTGAGGGCCAAAGAGAATTGAGGAGACCTGAGGGCCCAAAAGAACCAGGTACACCTGAAGGCCAAAAAGTCCAGGGAATACCTGAAAACCAAAAAAATCAGACAGACCTGATGGCCAAAAAAAATGGGAGACACATAGGCCAAAAAGAACTGGGTAGACCTGAGGACCCAAAAGAACCAGACAGACCTTAAGGCCAAAAAGAACTGGATAGACCTGAGGACCAAATAGAACGGGACAGACGTGAGGGCCATTAAGAAGCAGGTAGAGCTGCAGGACAAAACGAAGCAGGTAGACATGAGGGCCAGAAAAAACCAGGGAGATCTGAGGGCCAAAAGGAACCAGATAGACCTGAAGGCCATAAAGAACTAGACAGACCTGAGGGCCAAAAATAACCAAACAGACCTGAGGGCGAAAAATAACCAGACAGACCTAAAGGCCAAAAAGAACTGCGGAGACACGTAGGCCAAAAAGGAATTAGATATACTTGTAGGGCAAAGAGAACCAGACAGACCTGAAAACCAAAAAGAACTGAGTAGACAAGATGACAAAACGAAGTGGACAGACCTGAGGCCCAAAAAGAATGGGGTAGACCTGAGTTCCAAAAAGAATCAGACAGACCTGAAACCCCAAAAGAACCAGGAAGACCTGAGGGCCAAAAAGAACCAGGTAGGCCTGAAGGCCAGAAAGAAGGGGAAAGACCTGAAGGCTTGAGGGCCATTGAGAAGCAACTAGAACTGAAGGCTAAAAAGAAACAGGTAGACATGAGGTCCAAAAAAACCAGGGAGATCTGAGGGCCAAAAAGAACCAGACAGACCTGAGGGCCATAAAGAACCGGACAGAACTTAAGGCCAAGAATAAACGGGTAGACCTGAGGCCAAAAAAATCAGACAGACCTGAAGGCCAAAAAGAACTGCGGAGACACGTAGGCCAAAAATGAATCAGACAGACTTGAAGGGAAAAGAGAATCAGACAGACCAGAAACCCCAAAAGAACCGGGAAGACCTGAAGGACAAAAAGAACCAGATAGGCCTGAAAACCAAAAGGAACTGGGTGGACCTGGAAGTCAAAAAGAACCCAGTTGACCTGAGGGCCAAAAAGTCAGACTGACCTGAAGACCAAAAAGAACCGGGGAGACCTGAGGGCCAAAAAGAACTAGACAGACCCAAGGGCCAAAAAAACCAGGTAGACCTGAAGGCAAAAAAGAACCAGATAGACATGAGGGCCAAAAAGAGCTGGACAGACGTGAGGGCCATTAAGAAGCAGGTAGAGCTGAAGGCCAAAAAGAAGCAGGTAGACCTGAGAACCAAAAAAAACCAGGGAGATCTGAGGTCCAGAAAGAACCAGACCGACCTGAAGGCGATAAAGAACTGGGGAGACCTGAGGGCCAAAAAGAACCGGGTAGACCTGAGGAACAAAAAGAACCAGAGAGACCTGAAGGCCAAAAACAAGCAGGTAGACCTAAGAACCAAAAAAAAAACCAGGGAGATCTGAGGCCCCAAAAGAACCAAACAGACCTGAAGGCCATAAAGAACTGGACTGACGTGAGGGCCAAAAAGAACCGGGTAGACCTAAGGGCCAAAATGATCCCGAAAGACATGAGGACCATTAAGAAGCAGGTAGAGCTGAAGGCCAAAAAGAAGCAGGTAGACAAGAGGGCCAAAAAAAAAACCCCAGGGAGATCTGAGGGCCAAAAAGAACCAGACCGACCTGAAGGCCATGAAGAACCAGACAGACCTGATGGCCAAAAACTACCAGGTAGACCTGAGGGCTAAAAAACACCGGGTAGACCTGAGGACCAAAAAGAACCAGACAAACCTGAAAGCCAAAAAGAACCAGGAAGATCTGAGGGCCAAAAAAACCAAGACATTTTTGCAGCCTGAAATCAATGCCAGTACTTTTTCCCCCAACCTGCAAGCAGGCCTCTTGCTAAGACAGGCTGAGGCCTGTTAGTATGGTTTGTTCATGGTGCTTTTTATTAGTTAAACACCTTACAGAAAAAAGGTGGGACTCCCAAAGACACCTCCTTGCTGCCTTCACCCACATGGGGGTGCCCAAGCAGGTAAAGACGGATCATGGACCCTCAGCTGTGGCGAAGGCCACACAAGACTTCTTTGCACTGTGGGGAATCGAGCACCGCACGGGTATTCCCTGCTCTCCAACTGGTCAGTGTTGTTGAAAGAGCCCATCGCACACTCCAGACCGTGTTGGAGAGACAACAAAAGTCTTGTGTCGGACTCACCCCGCAGGAATGGCTTCAAAAAGCCACCTCTGTGCTCAATTTTTTAAATCGGATGGGGAGAGATCAAACACTTTTCTCCCTCCAGACCTGTTGTTCCAACCCAAGCAAAAGTTCTCTATAAAGATCTTATAACAGGAAAATGGGTGGGGCCTTTTCTTCTCATAACTTGGGGAAGGGCCACACCTGTCTTTTCACAGATCAAGGTCCAAGATGGGTGCCATCAAAGGGAGTAAGACCATACCAGGATCTGGGCAGTCATCATTATCACCCTAATCTTCATAAAATCAGTTCCCTATTCAAGATATGCCCTGCAGTGAGAGCCGCAAGGGACTCGAGGACCTCGGTGCACTTTGGAGAAAAGGAGTGGCGGAATTGTTGGGTTTTGGTCCATGTGCAGCTAAAGTCGTGCATTGCCTTTGGTTTCCTTTCTTGGAGGTGATGAAGAGAATAAACCAGTGACTGCAGGAACCTCTGAGCCAGCCAAAGGAACCTGGGACCTGCTTTTGGAAGGTGGATTTATAAGTGTATCAGGGATTGTTGATATTTTTTGGTCTGTGTTTGGCCCAGCCACCTGCAAAAGTTTTGTTCTTTGCCTGCCAAGTTCACTGATAAATGGGAGTTTCGTCCTTGGAGAGTGGACTTGTATAAAAGTGTTGTATAAACTCTCTTGTATAAACTGTTTTAATTGGTGTTCTGTGATTGGCTGGTTGTGTGTAGGGGACATTTGAAGTACAAACTGAAGAGAAGAGGGTGAAGTAAGATGATGTCACTGGTGTCTCTGTGATGTCACCCCGGCCTTGTGAAGTCACCAATGTCCCCTGTGATGTCACTGATGTCCCCGTTAATGTCACTGGTGTCTCTATGGTGTCATCACTGTCCCCTGTGATGTCAACAATGTCCCCAATGATGTCCTGCTGTCTCTGTGATGTCCGCACTGTGCCGAGCTGTGGCACCAGTTCCCCGTCATGTCACTGATGTCACAGATGTCCCTGTGACATCAAGGCTGTCTCTTTGCTGTCAACAGTCTTCTGTGACATCACTGATCCCCAATGATGTCACTTCTCCCCCTGTGATGTCACCACTGTCTGCTGTGATGTCGGCAATGACCCTGATGATGTCACTGGAGTCTCTGTGATGTCACCTCTGTCATTGTGAAGTCACTGATGTCTGCTGTGATGTCACCGATGTCCCTGTGACAACAGGCCTTAGCCTTTGTTCTTATTAGTCCCCTGTGATGTCCCTGGTCCCCAATGATATCACTGCGGTCCCTCTTATGCCACCACTGACGTCAGTCACTGATGTCCCTGTGACATCACAGCTGTCCCCTTGTTTTAACCAATCCCCTGTGATGTCATTGCTCCCCAATGATGTCACTGCTGTCCCTGTGGTGCCACCACTGTCCACCAATGGTGTCATCTTGTCCCCATGATGTCACCAATCTCCTTGTGATGTCACCAGACCCCTGTGATGTCACCGATGTCTCTGTTATATCACAGGTCTCATCGATGTCAGTGATGATGTCACTGGTGTCTCTGTGATGTCACCCCTGACCTTGTGCAGTCACTGATGTCCCCTGTGATGTCACTGATGTCTCTGTGGCATCACGACTTCCCATTATTGTCACCAGTCCCCTGTTATGTCACTGTTTTCCAATGATGTCACTGCTGTCTCTGTGATGTCACCACTGTCCCCAGCGGTGGCTCCACTGTCCCCATGATGTCACTGATTTCCCTGTGACATCAGGGCTGTCCTTTTTTGTCACCAGTCCCCTGTGATGTCACTGGTCCCCAATGATGTCACTGCTGTCCCCAGGGGTGGCACCATGTCCCCTGTGATGACACTGGTCTCCAGGGATGTCACTACTGTCCCTGTGATGTCACCATTGTCCCCAACGATGTCACTTTTGTCCCTGTGACATCACCGTTTTCCATTTGATGTCACCGATCTCCCTGTGATGTCCCTGGTCCCCAGTGATGTCACTGCTGTCCTCATGGGTGTCACCACTGTCCCCTCTGATGTCAGTGGTGTTCCAGAGGTGGTCCTTGTGTCCCCAGTGATATTGCAGCTGTCCCTGTGATGTCACCACTCTCCACTGTGATGTCACTGATGTCCATGTGACATCAAGGCTGTCCGTTTGTGGTCACCAGTCCCCTGTAATGCCATTCGTCCTCAATGATGTCCCCTTGGATGTCAGCAATGTCCCAGATGATGTCACTGGTATCTCTGTGATGTCACCCCTGTCCTTGTGATTTCACCGATGTCCCCTGTGATGTCACTGATGTCCCTGTGACAACAGGGCTTAGCCTTTGTTCTCATCAGTCCCCTGTGATGTCACTGGTCCCCAGTGATGTAACTGCGGTCCCTCTTATGCCACTCCTGACGTCAACGCTGGCACCTTGTCCCTGTGATTTCTCCAATGTCCCTGTGATGTCACCAGTCCTTCGTGATGTCACCAGTCCCCTATGATGTCACCGTTGACCCTTGTGCTGTCAGCAATGTCCCCGATGATATAAATGGTGTCTCTGTGATGTCACCCCTGTCCTTGTGAAGTCACCAATGTCCCTAGTGCTGTCACCGTTGTCCCTGTGGTGTCACTGGTGTCACTGATGATGTCACTGGTGTCTCTGTGATGTCACCTCTGGCCTTGGGCAGTCACCAGTGTCCCCTGTGATGTCACCACTCTCCCCAGTGGTGGCTCCATGTCCCCTGATGTCACTGAATTCCCTGTGCCATCAGGACTTCCCTTTTTTTGTCACCAGTCCCTTGTGATGTCACTGGTCCAAAATGATGTCATTGATGTCCCTGTGGTGTCACCACTGTCCCTGATGATGTCACTGTTGTGTCTACGATATCAACCCTCTCCTTGTGAATTTGCCGATGTCCCAGGGACATCACAGCTCTTCCTTTGTTGTCAGCATCCTCCTGTGAGGTCACTGGTCCCTAATGCTGTCACTGATGTTCCTGAGATGTCACCACTGTCCACTGTGATGTCACCAGTGTCCCCAATAATGTCATTGGTGTCTCTGCGATGTCACCTCTTCCCTTGTGAAGACACCAATGTCAACTGTGATGTCACAGATATCCCCATTGATGTCATTGCTGTCTCTGTGGTGTCATCACTGTCCTAATAAGTGGCACCATGTCTCAATGATGTCATTGATGTTCCTGTGACATCACTGCTGTCCCTTTGTTGTCAAAAGTCCCCTGTGATGTCACTGGTCCCCGATGATGTCACTGTTGTCTCTATGATTTCACCACTGTCCCCAGGGGTGGCACCATGTCCCTGTGATGTCACTGATGTCTCTGTGAAATCACAACTGTCCCTTTGTTGTCACCAGTCCCCTGGGATGTCACTGGTCCCTACTGATACCACCAATGTCCCCAAGGATGTCACCACTCTCCCCTTTGCTCCTGAGGATGTCACTGCTGTCTCTGTAATGTCACCTTGTCCTTGTGAAGTCACCAATGTCCCCATTGATGTCACCGATGTCACTGTAACATCACAACTGTCCCTTTATTTTCACCAGTCACCTGTGATGTCACTGGTCCTCAGTGATGTCACCCATGTCCCTGCAATGTCATCAGACCCCTTTCATGTCACTGATGTCCCTGTGACATCACGACTGTCACCTTTTTTTAACCAGCCCACTGTGATTTCACTGGTTCCTAAATGATGTCACAGCTGTCCCTGTGGTGTCACCACTGTAACCAGAGGTGGCACCTTGTCCCCATGATATCCTTGTGATGTCACCAGACCCCTGTATGTCACTGATTCCTTGTGCTTGTCCCTTTGTTTTCAACAGTCACCTGTGATGTCACTGGTACTTAATGATCTCACCCATGTCCCTGTGGTGTCATCACTGTCCCCTGTGATGTCACCAATACCCCCAGTGATGTCACTGATGCCTCTTTGATGTCAGCCATTTACTTGTCCTGTCACTGATGTCCCATGTGATGTCACCGATGTCCCCGTGAAATCAGAGCTGTCTCTTTGTTTTCATCAATCCCCCGTGATGACACTCGTTCCCATGATGTCACCAATGTGCCTTTCATTAGGGTTAGGGTTGGGGTAAGGGTTTAGGGTTTGGCTTAAGCTCAGGCATAGGCTTAGGTTTTAGGGTTAGGTTTAGGGTTAGGGGTTAGGTAATGTTTGGGTTAGAGTAAGGGATAGGGTTAGGGTTAGGGTCAGGGTCAGGGTTAGGGTTTATGGTTAGGGTTTAGGTAACTTTTTGGTTAGAGTAAGGGATAGGGTTACAATTAGGGTTAGGGTTAGAGTTAGAGTTTAGGTAACTTTTTGGTTAGAGTAAGGGATAGGGTTACAATTAGGGTTAAGGTTAGAGTTAGGGTTGGATGAGGAAGAAACATCACCTTTCTCTTGTCAGGGATCCCCTGCAGGCTCTGCTCCTCCGGTGATCCAACAGCGGCCCCTGCTGACCGGGATTGGAATTGCACCAAAAAGCAAGGAATACCGGACTGGTTCCTTTTTTTGAGGGGATTTTTCGTACAGGATTATTTGCTTGGTTTTGTGTTCTTTCGTTGTTCTACCAATACACATATATCCTTTAATAAAGGATTTTTATTTTCCTTTCTCTATACTTCCCTTCCATACTTGGAGCCCCTTAATTTCGGATTTACAATTGCTTAGG
>NW_026088292.1:0-15092 GCF_022539395.1 Myiozetetes cayanensis
CAATTCCTGAAGGGGTATGTCAGGAGGCAGAATGGGGCAGAACCAGGGCTGCATAAACCTGGGATTGGATGGACTTTATTATAAAATCATAGAACCCCTGTCTGAGGGGGCACACATGGTATGTATTCCTCTAGGCCTAAGGACTCATTAAAGGACCAGGTCTCTATCTTATCTCCCACCTAAATTGGCCTGGAATCTTTTTCTCCATGGTCCCTTAAGGCAACATTTTGTGGTTTTGCTCTGGGTCAATTTGCTACTCACCCCACACGCAATTACTGTAAGTTGAGAGAAGGTTTATGCAGACAAAGGAGACCTGATTTGGGAAAATAATATGAACATTTATTACTAGCAAAATAAAACTAAAGAACTATATCTACAACAATTCTACTCAAGTAAAAGTATTATATATTTATAGAAATACCTCTCCCCCCTTTATATCAGTCCAAGGAGGAGAAGCAGTCTCTTTCTCCATTCTCAGAGCTCCAGATCTTTTCAATAACTGCAACACTTTAAAGCTCTTCTTCTGTTATCTCAGGATGACAACTCCTTTTCATCACAGCTGGAACTCTTTATCTATCTCTTTTTCTTTTATGTCGGCCCCAAGGCGGGCTGGGCCTACCCCCCTCCTGGGCTAAGAACAGAGGCTGGGGGTTACCCAGGCCCCGTAGGGTCTTCCATGGGCTTGGAAGCGGACACGTGCCTACCATGGATCTTCACCACAGGGTCACAGGGGATAATGGTTTTTGAGTCCACCCCTGTTCCCTGTGGAGGTTCCTCCCCATGGGAGAACAGTCCTTGAATAGACCTCTCCGGCATGGATCTAGGATGGATCCCTTACTTGGATCCCAACACCTTACCCAAGCCATTTGCTCCAGCGTAGGTTCTCTCAGGGTCACAAATCTCCAGCACCAGTGGCATGGATCCCTCACTTGGATCCCAAGCTTACCTGAGCCGTTCTCACTCTGGCGTAAGCCTCCTCCCTCTCAGGGTCATAAATCTTCAACAGGACTCTGCTTCATTTCAGTCCTCTCTCATAGAGTCTCAGTTTCCTAGTACATCTACAAGCTCCTCTGTGAGCCGCATGGGGGATCTCCTCACCCCAACAATCTTCTACAGGTAGCAGGGATTTATTTTTCAATCTTTTCCCTGCTGAAGGGAGAGAGAGCGAGCGAAAGGGGGGAGTAACAGGCCCCCCCCCTTCACATTGTTCTTCTCTCTCCTGTTGCAGCTTCAGCTGCCAGCTTCGACCTTGGGCACTCCGTTATCTCTTTGCTGGAATTCTTTTGCAGCAGTTCTTCATCCAGGCAGTCAGTCTTTTAAACTTTTTTTCTTCACTCTCTTGCAAGAGAGAAGGGGGACTTCAGTGCTACACCTGCCCCCGGCCTAACCCGGGGGAGGAGTGGGCCTGGCCCCGTACCTGGGGCCTGACACCGCTCCCTACATGGCTGCCTAACTTCAACTGCATAACAAGCCTTCTCTTCCATTTTTCTTAAATATGTAATTAGCAAAGGTGTTACTGAGAGTTTTAATTGGCTTCTTGTCGGGAAATCCATGTGGACAAAACCATTCTCAGCCCCAGGGGCTGGCTTGCTGGGCAAAATCACGACACATCACTGGGGACCAGTGACGTCACAGGGGACTGCTGAAAAAAGAGGGACAGCCGTGATGTCACAGGGACATCTGTGACATGACAGTGGACATCGGTGACATCACAAGACCAGATGTGACCTCACAGAGACACCAGTGACATTATCAGTGACACTGCTGGCATCACAGGGGACAGTGGTGACATCACAGGAAGATGGGTGGCATCATTGGGGACCAATGACATCACAGGGGACCATTGACAACAAAGGGACAGCCGTGATGTCACAGGGACATCACTGCCATCGGTGACATGACAAGGACATGGTGCCATGGCTCAGCACAGTGGGGACATCATGGAGACAGCAGGACATCATTAGGCACATTGTTGACATAACAGGGGACAGTGATGACACCACAGAGACACCAGTGACATTAACGGGGACATCTGTGACATCACAGGGGACATAGATGACTTCACAAGGCAAGGGGTGACATCACAGAGACACCAGTGACATTATCGGTGTCACTGGTGACATCACAGAGGATAGTGGTGACATCACAGTGACATGGGTGACATCACTGGGGTCATCAGTGACTTCACAAAGACAGAGATGACATCACAGAGACACCAGTGACATCATGGGTGACATCACAGGGCACAATGGTGACATCACAGGGACGTGGGTGACATCATTGGGGACCAGTGACATCACAGGGGACTGTTGACAACAAAGGGACAACCATGATGTCACAGGGACATCAGTGTCTTCACAAGGACAGGGTTGACATTACAGAGACACCAATGAAATCCTCGGGGACATTGCTGACGTCACAGGGGACAGTGGTGACATCACAGGGACAGAGGTTACATCATTGGAGAACAGTGACATCACAGGGGACTGATAACAACAAAGGGACAGTAATGATGTCACAGGCACATCGGTGACATCACAGGGACCTGGTGTCACCACTGGGGACAGTGATGACACCACAGAGACACCAATGACATGAATGGGGACATCTGTGACATGACAGGGGACATTGGTGACATCATAAGGCCAGGTGTGACATCACAGAGATACCAGTGACATTATCGGTGACACTGGTGGCATCACAGGGCATAATAGTGACATCACAGGGACATCGCTGACATCATTAGGGACCAGTGACCTCACAGGGGACTGTTGACAACAAAGGGACAGCCATGATGTCACAAGGCTTTTGGTGACATCACAGGAGACCGTGGTGACATCACAGATATACCAGTGACCTCATCTGGGACATTGGTGACATCACAGCGGACAGTGGTTACATCACCAAGACAGCAGGGACATCATTGGGGACCAGTGACATCAGAGTGACAACAGAGGGACAGCAGTGAGGTCACAGGGACAGTGGTGACATCAAAGGGGTCTGGTGACATCACAGGGACATCGGTCACATCACAGGGACATGGTGGCACTACTGGGGACAGTGGTGATATCACCTGGACAGCAATGACATCACTGGAGACCAGTGACATCACAGGGGACTGCTTACAGCAATGGGAAAGCCGTGATGTCACAGAGACATTGGTGGCATCATGGTGGGGAGGTGACAACACAGAGACACCAGTGATATCCTCAGCGACACTGGTGACATTACAGGGACAGCAGTGACATCACTGGGGACCAGTGACATCACAGAAGACTGGTGAAAACACAGGGCAGCTGTGATCTCCCAAGGACATCAGTGACATCACTGGAGACATCGGTGTCTTCACAGGGACAGGGGTGACATCGCAAAGACACCAGTGACATCATCAGTGACACTGGTGACATCACAGGTACAGCAGTGACATCACTGAGGACCAGTGATGTCACAGGGCGATTGGTGACATCACAGGGGATGGGGGTGACAACACAGGGGACAGAGGTGACATCACTGGGGACAAGTGATGTCACAGGAGACTGGTGACAACAAAGGGACAACCGTGATATAACATGGACAACAGTGACATCATTGGGGACATCGGTGACTTCACAAGGACAGGGGTGACATCACAAAGACACCAGTGACATCATTGGTGACACTGGTTACATCACAAGGACATCCATGACATCACTGGGGACTAGTGACCTTACTGGGGAGTGGTGACAACAAAGGAATACCCATGATACCACAGTGACATCGGTGACATCATTGGGGACATTGGTGACTATCCAGGGGACAGTGGTGTCATCACAGGGACAGCGGGGACATCATTAGGGACCAGTGACATCACAGGGGTCTGGTGACATCACAGGGACATCAGTGGCATCGGGGACATAGTGCCACTGCTGGGGACAGTTGTGACATCACAGGGAGAGTAGTGACATCAGTGACTTCACAAATGCATCAGTGACATCACAGAGAGACTAGTGACATCACCGTGTACATTGGTGTCATCAAAGGGGTCTGGTGACATCAAAGGGACATCGATGACATCACGGGGACATGGTGCCACCACTGGGGACAGTTGTGACATCACAGGGAGAACAGTGACATCACAGGGACATTGGTGACATCACAGAGAGAATAGTGACATCACCAGGGACAGCAGTGACATCATTGGGAACAGCGGTGACATCACAGGGGACAGTGGTGACATCACTGGGGACAGCAGTGACATCAGTAAACACCAGTGACATCACAGGGACATCACTTATGTCACAGGGACTTTGATGATATCATTGGAGAGCAGTGACATCACAGGGGTCTGGTGACATCACTGGGGACAGCGGTGACATCATGGGGACAGTGGTGACATCACTGGGGACATCAGTGACATCACTGGGACAGTGGTCCATGACTGCTGCAGCCACTGCTGTCAGACAGCTGGGCCATCCCTTGCTGACTCCATCCCACTGTTTGCAGTCGAGCTCGGCCCTCCTGGATGGCCCTGCTTGGTGGCCCAAGACCCCCAAAGCCATTCCTTGACGTTCATGGCACAACAACCAAAGGGGCTTCGTCCCGTCAGGCAAAACCAACGCCGGAGCCCTCCTGAGCTCCCGCTTCAGGCCTTTGAAGGCCTCGTCTGTCTCAGGGCTCCACATGATGTTCTTTTGGGTTCTTTTCAGCAGGTCATAGAAAGGCTTTACAAGTCCTCCACACTGATAGAGCCATAAACGACACCAACCTGTCATTCCTAGAAAGGCTTGGAGATCTCCCACTGTTTCTGGGCTGGGTGTCTGGCAGATGCTTCCTTTCTTGCTGTTCCCAGGGAACATTGTCCACCGGAGACTTCATACCCCAGGGACACCACTTTCTCTTGCACCAGCCGTGCTTTCTGTTGGGAAACTCGGGAACCGTTTAAACCCAAGAAGTTTAAAAGCGAGATTGTCCACTGCACACTCACTTCTTCTGTTCCGGTCGCTATTAACAAGTCATCTCCATATTGTAGAAGAACGCCATCCGCCAGTGGCTGCTGCCATTGTTCCAGCTGAAATTCAAGTTTACCTTTTTCAAACTTAATCACAGTTCCCAGGTTTTCCAACCAATCTCTACCCAACAGAGGCTTTGGGGAATTAGGCAGATCTAAAAATTGATGAATCCTCATTTTTTTCCTAACTTTGTACTGGAGAGTTTCAGAAAGAAAGCTTTTTCTGATTGGCCTGTTACTCCCATGACTTTAAAAAAATTATCACTTTTAGGCACTAGTTCTTGGTTTAGAACCGAAAATGTGGCTCCAGTGTCGATCCGAGAGTCTAATTCTTTTTCACCTTCCCCTTGCTCCATTTTAACCAGTGGGTCTGCCAGGGAATGACTCACCGGTCCCCCTCATTCCCTGCTCTGATGAGCGATGAGAGTTCCTCCTGGGTTCCTATTTGCCAATGTAGGGCAATCCCGTTTCCAGTGTCCCTCCTGGATGCAATGGGCACATTGATTTTGTCCCAGTCTTGCTTGTTGAAAAGGTGAGCCCCCTCTTCCTCTCATTGCCTGCCCTCTACCACCACCCCTAATATTTGAATTCAGAATTAAAGCAGCAACCACAACCTTTGTAAGTTTTCTATCTTGTCTTTTCTCCCTGTTGTTGTGCACTTTCCAGGCTTCATTCATTAACACCTCTAAATCTTTATTGGAAGGATAATCAATTTTCTGTAACCTTTTTCTCATGTCAGGGTTACTTTGTCCCTTTAACAACCCCACCAGTTGTTGTTTACCTGTCTCTGATGATGGATCCAGGGTAGAGTATTTTCTCATGGCAGCTCTAAGTCTGTCTAAGAATGCTGTGGGGGTCTCGTCCCATCCTTGCCTTGCATCGTACAAGGCAGCCCAATTCACTGCATTCCACAATCCCACCAGGAGCAATCTTCTGTACTGTTCCAATAACTTCTACTGACCCGGGTCGTTTGGGTCCCATTTAGGGTTTTGCACTGGAAAAATATTATCTATGACTCCCCTTACAACATTTGTTGCAATCTGCCCTTCCACATGATTTCTTGCTGCTTTTATTACTAGTTGTTTTTCTGTTTCTGTCAATTCTGAGAGAATCAAGTTGATATCTGACCAATCTATGCCCTGATTTTTCACAATTCATTCAAATCTCTTACCCATCTTTTCAGGGTTTTCCCTAAACAGTTTTGCTTCCTCCCTCCAGCTGTTCAAATCACTCACCAAAAATGGCACTTTCACTTTTGTTGGAGTGCCTGCAGCTGTTATTACAGATCTTAAAGGGGCAACACTGTGGCTGCTCTCAGCTCTAGCTTTTGTTCTACCCCCAGTCTTGCCCCAGCTTTCTGTCCCATGGCCCCAACCCCGATGTGTACTACTCACCCCTCTTGGGGGTCTTCCCTACTCTCTGCTATACTTTCAGTGTCTGTCCCATCTAATCCCAATTCCTGTGGGCTGTCAGGTCTCTGCCTAACGGGTTCTGGTCTCCAATTCACCCTACTGGGGGTCGGTTGGAGTTCCTGAGGGTCTATAATGCTCTGCTCATCACTCCCTCTTTTTCCCAACTTAAGACACTGCTGCCCAACACTACAAGGATCACAGCAGCGTTTCTTAGGCTTATGATTTTTCTGACTCTAACAGGGTGAGTTCGAAAGGATGCTGAGATTGAAAACCACGACACTGCTGAGAGCTCATCAATAAACCCAATATTTATTACAGAAAGTGGCCAAGTAAACAGGAACCCGAGAGACAGGAAAGGAGAGGAGTGAACTGAGCCCTCAGTGAAACCCCCACTCACTCAGGTGTGTTTTACGAGGTTGTCTTACCAACCCCAGAATAACCAGAATTCCCCCAGCAGAGGCTGCATCCTCGGAGGGTCAGCAGGCTCACAAAATAGTGGCATCCCCGCAGAAAGCAACGTTGTCCTTCATGTGAAGTTTGAGAGCCTCAAGCACGAGCCACCTGCATTTTTATCCACTTAACCTGGGACGTCTCCCTGGGCCGGTGTGGCATCACCGCCCAGCCAGAGGCCCTCGGTCCCTCCCCCATTCTGTGAGTGCCCCCCTTCAGCCATGCGGGAGAACGTGGGGATTCCCCTCGCACTTGCGCTGTTTCACTCAAGGGGTCTGATCTATTTGGGTCTGGGGGCTTTTCTTCATCTTCTCCTCTTCAGTTTCTCCTTCAAATGTCCTCTACAGACAACCAGCCGATCTGAGAGTACCAATTCAAACAGTTTATACAAGAAACTCTCTCTCCAAGGATGAAGTTTCTGTTTATCAGTGAACTTTAAGCCAGGCTTAACCATCTACATCCTGCAAAATAACAGATCATACACACAACAGGATCAGAATAAGGCTCAGAAATCATTAAACACCATATTAGGAAAATTGAATGAGGAAATACAAATAGGGTGCAAAGGTGTTAACACCGTAACACAAAAGACTAAACAGATCAAACTAACAATAAGATCTATGACGAACCGGTCAGTCACATTTAGTGAAATGAATAATGGTATTTGACTTTCTTGTTGGAGGGACAATATAAAAGAAAACGAACAACATGAAGCCCATTGTGAGACAAAATTACTGTTAGATCAATCAGTATCAGTTCAGTGCACTTGGGCAAGTGAAAAAAGGGGTGCTTCCAAAATATTTATTTTTGAACTTGAAGTGAGTCCCACTACTAAAGCACCCATTGAAACAACTTCCGAGCCGTTTACTGAAGTACTTACAACTCTCCTTCTAAACTGTGACAGCACACATAGCCTAACTTTCATTAGATCTCACATAATCAGACAATCCAACGAACAAAAATTATTGCTAGACCCCACCTATTCACTAAAGAAAATTAAAGTAAATCTCCAGACAGACATAACACACCTACAAAAAGACTGTCAACCTTTTGTGCAGCAAAGCCTCAAAGGTTGAAGCGCATGGCTGGCAGCAAGATCACACTCCAAACGAACACAGAAAGATGTAACAGAATGGGTCGGTACAGGATAGGCATATTGAACACAATAGATCAAGAAGTATTGATGAATAAACTGAGTACAGTCACCTCCAATCTAGGAGAACTTAAAGTCCCCCTAAACTCATCCATGCTTACTTTAGCAGAAACCCAATCACTAGCAACTAAATTAATGACTCTAATAGCAGATCACACAGCTGAAGACTTCCTTAAAATTGCTAACTATACCAGTGACATCAGTAAGGAAATTGCACTCACCATCCAATGCATCCAAACACAACAGTGGGTACAGTCAGTAGCTGCAGGAATATTAAGAGAAGGAACATCAGGCACCCTACCTCAAGAAATAAAAGAAATAATAGCCAAAACCAGTTCCACCGCCCAATCTGAAAAGGATCATCAGGTCTGATGGTAACTCGTAAACTTTACTCACGACACAACACGAACAAGTTGAGACTTATGTTCTCACTATTAGTGCTACAAAGGAAAAAGCCATCTTTCCTGTTTTGTCACTAGGAACATTACAACATCAGGATGTTGTAATCAGACCCGTAGGCCATAATGTTTGGGCAAGTTACGACAATACCAAGAATAAATGGTAATCAGTTAGTAAAGAAGCACGTGTTCCTAGAGGACACTTAGGTTATATTTGTGAAAATGCAATTGTAGAAAGTGAAGACTTATGCTTAGATGTTGAAAATAGTGTGTGCACTTATGAACTGCTTCCTCATAATAAGGCTAAATCACAAGTCTACTATGTAGGGAATGGATGTGCTTGTGTTAGGACTCTATGTACTGATCTTACTATTGACTACTGTCATGAAGTGGCAAACGGAACCAGTTTTTGTGTGTGCAACTTCACTCAAATTATAGGCTGCGACTTTAGCTATACCACCCCAATAACTACTAAACAACTGCTTGAAACTAATTATACTTTGTATCATGATGTACCAAAACTGCAAATAGGCATGAACATTAACCTTTTCAAAGCAATACTTGCACACCCTGACATAGAAAAACTAGTACAAATAGTTAACAAAACCACTCAGCGCATGCTCTGGCAGGTAGAACACGACTCAATGAACATAAAGAGTGTTCTGAGTAAAGTCAAACAGGTTGGAGAGCACCACTGGTGGGATATCTTCACAGGGTACTCCCCAGCTGCGACACAGGTGTTCCACTACTTAGTACACCCAATACTAATCATAGCAGCATTAATGCTCCTGCTGTCCCTCGTAAACATGTGGATGTGGTGCAAATTAAATTCCATAATCAAAAAGACGCAAATGTTTTGGGCAACAATACAAGCATATCAAAGCCCTCAACCTGCAGAACTTGACGAAGGAATTCGTAAGTTCTAAGAAAAGGGGGAAATGAAACAGAGAAGGATACGGAAGGAGTTAACTCAGGATGTAAGAGCCTAGTAAAAGAACTAAAAGAATTAAAAATTCAAAGCTAGCGAAAAACAACATCTGGTCAAAGAATGAGGACACACTGACATAGAAGGAACATAAAGCAAAATACAGGAAAACAGAAATCATTAAAATGCTAACATATATATATATAAATAGGTATAATCAAGGACACGGGAAGATAAAAAGGAAGAGAAAGGCCCAGGGTCGAGAAGACCCTGCCAAATACACATTAGAGTCAGCCAAATCAACGAAAGGTAAAAAAGTCACTGATGAAGAGAAGACCCCTGCCCAGAGGCTGAAGAAACAGGATCTCCCCCTTCACATCTCCCCAAAAAGAAGACTCTGCCCAGACTCTGTCTGCCATGAATATTTTAATTAAATATTATAATATTATGAATATGCATGTAAAATGATGTAATCTATAATCAAAAATTGTATAAATAGTCACACTAATCACTGACTACTTCGGAACTCTTTGTCCAGTGAGAGCTGGGAGTTCCCCCAACGTTGGTTTCTCCAATAAATACCTTGCTGCTTAAAGACTCAAAACTTGTCTCTGAGCAGTCTCTACGCCTGTTGGGGAAAAATTTGGCATCACTTGGCAGGCAAAGAACAAAACTTTTGCAGGTGGCTGGGCCAAACACAGACCAAAAAATATCAACAATCCCTGATACACCTGTCCTGATTTCTGTGTTGAAGATGCTTCTTCAGCCCTTCTCTGGAGCTGCAGGGGCAGTGCCTGTGTGCAGAGCTGGAGGGAAGAGACTCCCAACACAGCAGCACAGCCAGGGACAAGGGCACTTGTTCTTTCCACATCTCAGCTTTGGGAAAGGATGGGGAAGGTTGGGAAAGGTGTTAACAGGGTGGTTTTGCCTGAGGTGTTAAACATGGGAGCGGGTCTCTCTTCACAATTCCCCAGAGAAGAGATGGCAGAAAGCTGCCCTGCAGGTTGTATTTGAAGGAAGAGGAAAAGAGACCGAGGGGAAGGGGTTTCTTTCCTGGAGGGCAGGGCTGTTGTTTGCTTGCAGGAGCCCCACGCTGGAATTGTCAGTCCGACTGCAGAATTTGAATCTGGACAAAGATTCCTGCTAGACAAAAGGTGGCAGGACAGAAAGTTCTTGCTGCCCATGGAGTGCCCAGGGTGACCTACCAACTGCACCTGAAACCCGAAGGTTACAGGCTTTCTTTCCTTGGGGAAAGGCCGTGAAATCACAAGGAGTCCCCTGGCAGATGGGTGGGGCTGCACTGTGGGGGTGTGGGGCGTTGGTTCTTTGGTTTCCAGGGGCTATTCCAGAATGGAGAGGATTGGCCGGGAAGTCATAAAAAGGCATATGGGTGGGGCTGCATTCTGACCTGGTGGGGTGTTGGTTCTTTGGTTGCCAAGGGCTATTCCGGAACAGAGAGGGTAGGCTGTGACATCACAAAAGGGCCTCAAGCACATGGGTTGGTTTAGTGGGTTGACCCTGGCTGCATTTCAAACACCCACTAAAAGCTGCCACCTCCCCCTCCCTCTGCAACTCCACAGAGGAGAGAAAAAAAACAGTTGAGGATTCCTGAGTAGAGACAAGGGTGGGGAGAAAGTTGCTTCCTAACGGGCAAAACAGACTCAAAGTAGGGTTAGCATTTAATTTATTACTGACAGGATAAAAGCCAAAGAGCGAGAAATAAAACAGCCTGAAAAACACCTTCCCCCCACCCCTCCTTCCTTCTCAGCTCTCCCTCCTCCCCCCAGCAGTGCAGGGGGACGGCAGTGGGGGTTACAGTCAGTTGTTGTTTCTGTCACTGCTCAGGGAGAGCAATTGGCTCCTTCCCTGTTTCCCTGGGGTCCCTCCCATGGGAGACAGTCCTGGATGGACCTCTGCAGTGAGTCCATCCCTCAGGCAGCAGGTCTTCCCACCCTGCTGTCCCATGGGTCCCTCCTCCATGGGGTCAGTCCTTCAGGGATGAGCTGACCCGGCGTGGGTCCCCCACAGGGGCCACGAGTCCTGCCCAGGAAAAACCTGCTCCAGCCTGGGCTTCCCTCTGCATGGGCTGCAGGTCCCTGCCAGGACCTGCTCCATCCTGGGCCTGCCCCGGGGTCACAGCCTCCTTCCTACATCCCCCTGCTCCAGTGTGGGAGCCTCCAGGGGCTGCAGGGGGGGTCTCTGCACCCCGATGCTCCCCCATGGGCTGCAGGGCCTCAGCTCTGGCACCTGGAGCACCTCCTGCCCCTCCTTCTGCACCCCCTTGGGGTCTGCATTGCTGGTCCCACATTCCCACTCTGCTCTTCCCTGGCTGCAATTCCTTCTGTCCCTAAATCTGTTATCCCAGAGCTGTTCCTGTTCCTCCCGATGGGCTCGGCCTTGGCCAGAGGCAGCAAGTCCATCCTGGAGCAGCTGGCATTGGCTCCACGGGGCAGGGGAAGCTTCTGGCAGCTTCCAACAGAAGCCACCCCTGGAGTCCCCCCCGCTACCAAAACCCACCCACAGAAACCCATCACACCCAGTGACTTCCACTTGCCCCAGGATGGTCCCAGTTCCCAGCAGTGTGATCCCAGTCACTCCCAGTTCATGCCAGTGGCCTCCAGCATGCACTCTGTCACTCCCAGTTACTCCCAGTTGCTTCCAGCACGATTCCAGTTGCTCCAAGTATGTTCCCAGTTGGCTTCCAGCATGGCCCCACTCACTCCCAGTTCCCTCCTGCATAGTTCCAGTCACTCCCAGTTTGATCCTGGTCCCTTACAGTCACTCCCACTATGATCCCAGTATGGTGCTGGTCACTCCTCCTATGATCCCAGTCACTCCCAGCCACTCCCAAGGTGGTCCCAGTTGCTCCCAGCCCCCCCAGGACGGTTCCTTTCCCTCTCAGGGACTCCCAGTCCAGTATGGCCCCAGGCACTGTCAGTCCCTGCCTGGACGATGCCATTTGCCCCTGCATGGTCCCAGTTGCTCCCAGCATGATCCCAGTATGACTGCAGTCACCGCCAGTATGATCCCAGTAACTTCCAGACACTTCCAGTACGAAGCCACTCATCTCCAGCATGGCTGCAGTTCCTCCCAGACACTCCCAGTATGATCCCAGTATGACCCCAGTAGGGGCCCAGGTGCTCCCAGTATGATCTCAGTTGCCCCAGTCCCGGTTATTGGGGGGCACTAGGGGGGTGCTGGGAGGATCCCAAGGGGTGGAGCCAAGTTTGGGGGGGCAGAACCAGCCCCAGAATGGATCGGGAATGGGGACCCCCCTGTGTTCCCCCCGTGTCACCCCACTCTGGGGGGGCTTTGGGAGGGCACCGGCCCCTCAATAGGTACCCAGCTCACCCCAAAAGGTGCTGGGACCCCCCAAAATCTCCCCAAAGCCTCTCAAGCACTCCCAGACACACTCAGAGCCCACCTAGGACCCCACCCAACCCCTTTTCTGGGGGGGCTTCTCTGGGCACTGGTGGTGCTGGGAGCCCCCCCGGCTGCGGGCAAGGAGCTCTCGGGTGAGCGGGGGGTGGGAAGGGGGAGGTCGGTGGGAAAAGGGGGGTCAGAGGGGATAAAAGGGGTGGTGGGACCCCAAACTGAGTGGGAGGGGAGTGGGACCCCCAAAAGTGGAGAGGGACTGAGGTTTATGGGGAAAGGGTAGGAGAGGTGAAAAGAGTGGGGAAAGGGCAGGGTGGGACCCCCAAACTGAGCATGAGGGGGCTGGGGAGTGGGGGGATGATGTGGAAGGGGTGTGGAAAAATGTCAGGATTGGGCCAAAAAACTGATCTTGGAGGGGCTGGGTATTGAAGGGACAATGGAAAAGTGGAAAGAAAAGGGAGAATGGCGGAAAAGGGGGAGTGGTCTGGCAGGTCCAACGATCCCATGGAGGTCTTTGGGCCCAAAAGTGCTGCGAAAGCAGGGTGGTCCCCTGAGCTCCCAACTGACTGTGGGGTGCTGGGGCTGCTGGATCCAATCTCAGCCTTGGGTTATGCCAACCGGTTCAGTTCACAGGAATTACAGAGGTGGGACTGAACCACTTTTGTCCCCCAGGTTTTAAGGATGACAAATCAGATCTATTGATAGAAATGAATTATTTAGGGTTACAAATGATCAGACAAAAGATTTCATCGGAATTATTTCCTGCACAATAGAAACACTAAAACTACCAGTACTACAGGATAAGATAGGACAGTGCTCTACACTAAAGCAATTGTTGAAGCAATTCTACTCAAGCTGGCACCAAAGCAAGAATTATGACTTAGAGAGGGATGGAACTCCCCCAAACCAACGCTCATGGGGAGATCTCTGCTCTCAACCTCCAGCAGTGACCTTGGGGGGTCCCCAGCCAAGGTAGGAATCTCCACATACCCCCCAAGAAGGGTTCTGTTGGCAGAACCTGCCCCTGGCAAAGGGGACTGGCCCTTTCTGGTAGAAAGGGATGGACTGACAGTCACTGGACTCCAGGGGTTGCCTCACCATCAGGGGGGTCATTCGGGGTGGGAGCAGTGGCCGAAGCTCTTCCCGCAGTCGAGGTACTCCTAGGGCTTCCCTTTCCGATGGGTCTGTTGGTGTTTGGTCAAGTTACCTCTCTGGCTGAAGCTCTTCCCACACTCCCCACACTTGTAGGGCCTCTCCCCAGTGTGGATGCGCTGGTGCCTGATGAGGGTGGAGTTCAGGTTGTAACCCTTCCCGCAGTCGGTGCAGCGGAAGGGCCTCTCCCCTGTGTGTGTCTGCTCATGCACGAGGAGAGTTGAGCTGGTCTGAAACCTCTTCCCACATTCCAAGCACTTGTAGGGCCATTCTCCAGTATGGATGAGCTGGTGGGTGCGGAGGTGGGAGCTGTCACTGAAGCTCTTCCCACATTCCCCACACATGTAGGGCCGTTCCCCAGTGTGGATGAGCTGGTGGGTGCGGAGGCTGAAGCTCTGGTTGAAGCTCTTCCCACACTCTACACACCAGTAGGGCCGTTCCTCGGTGTGGATGCGCTGGTGTCGGATCAGGTTGGAGCTGTCACTGAAGCTCTTCCCACATTCCCTACATGTGTAGGGCCGTTCCCCAGTGTGGATGTGCTGGTGCCTGAGAAGGTCGGAGCTGTTCCTGAAGCTCTTCCCACATTCCAAGCACCTGAAGGGCTTCTCCCTGCTGGGAGGCTGCTCAGGGACCACCAGCTAAGAGCTCCGGCTCAAGCTCCAGCCGCCTTCCTGGCACAGGCCAGGTCTTTCCTCCTCAGAGCTCCCTGGGCTGGCTTTGCAGCCCCTCCTCCGGGGGCATCTCCGGGCCTTTTCCTCCTCGCTGCCTTCCTGCGCCGGGGAGCCCTTCAAAACGGCCTCTCCCACCAGGCTCTGCCGGGGGGATTTGTCCTCCGTGCTCTCCATCCTCAGCTCGGGGCCTGGGGCAGGAAGGAAGAAGGACAGGCAGGGGATTTCACTCTGGCCCAGAGGGAAGGCCAAGGACATCCCCCAGATCCGGCCCCGGCAGGACGGCGGTGCCAGCGGGGTTGTCCTGCAGCCAGGGGTGATGCTCGGCTGCCACAGGAACCACAAGACAGGGCCAAAGGGGCACTGACTTCCTCCTCACCTGCCTAGGGGGCCCGTGGCTTTTTCGTCTTCCTCGTAGCCCTCTCCTCCATCTGTTCAAGCTTTGGGAAGGAGAAATCCTGCTGGGGGGGAAACAAGGCCTGAGCGCGTTGGCTTGGGGGTTCCTCCAGCCCAAATCCATCTCTAGAACTCACCCAGCATCCTGGGACCATAAAAACCTCCAAAACACCAAA
>NW_026088293.1:0-15303 GCF_022539395.1 Myiozetetes cayanensis
GATTTCTGGATTGGACTGTGTCCTGAGTAAGGGGTTCTGGCACAGGCATGGATGGGAGGAATTTACTGTCTGAGCGCCCCCCCTGGCACTCCCCTGGAAGTTTCCCTGATTGTGTGTATAATCTTTCCTTGATGGCGGAGGGGTGGAGAAGGTAACTTTCTTTTTATGTTGAAAATTTGGAGATTTTGGAAAACTTGGTGATTTTGGTGGTAATGGTTGATCATTGATATCTGTTGTGGACCCGGCACTGGGAAGTCAATGCTTTCCTCAGATCCTAAGCGCTGTAGCAAATTTGGGCTGTTGCCAGATTAGGCTTGTTTTCTGGGCATTTTTCTTCTCTATGGCCAGATAGTCCACATTTAAAACACTTCCCTTGGGCCGCATACATTAACATTTTGTATTTTTCTTTGGTTGAACTGACATTTCTGCAAACTTCAATCATGTCTCTAATAAGGTTGGATTTTTTAGGGGTTTGAGGAGTTTCTGACACTCCTCATTTGCCCGTTCCACCACCAAGGATTTAAATAGAACTTCCTGAGGCCATTCATCTCCTATTTGTTTTATGATTGCTTCTTTTAGCCTAGTGGCAAAGTCAAGGAAAGGTTCTTTTACTCCTTGAAATATAAGTGCGTAGGAGGGGGTAGTTGTTGTTGCTTTTGCCACTGTTTGGATAGCTTTGAAAGCTAAATCGCCTCTTTTGTGTAGTAAGTCTGGATGTGTTGTAGCTTGTGCATCATTGGTGGAGTATCTCCCTTCACCATATAACCTATCGATGGCTTGGTCTGGTGCCATGCCTCTCACATCTCCCCTTTCTTTCACATATTTTTAATTAAGGAACTCCACTCAGCTTCAAAAGCCGAGTATTGAATTATAGGAAGCCACGCTTTTGCTACCAGACGGATATCATTGGGTGTTAAAGTGTATGCCTGAAAAAAGGAATCTAAAAGGCCCATGGTAAAAGGAGCACTGATACCATAATCAACTATTGCTTTTTTGACATCTTTAAGGACTGGGTACGTGAAAGGTCTCCACTCAGGAGCCCTGCCTTCCGTCTTGTAAACAGGAAAGGCTTGTAGCATCTCTAAGTCACCAGCCAGAGTGGCCTGGTCGTGGAAGGTTTTCCAGGCGCACTCATGGGCCTCCACTACTTGGTGTGTAATATATATCCAGGGCCCTGGTGTGGAATGGTCCTGGATAGGTGTGGCAGCTGCAAAAACATGTGTATCTTCAGGTTCATTAAAAGGTAGGGAACGGTAAGAACCTGAGGTGCTTTTCTCTTGAATGTTGTATGTGGGTGATGTTTGAGTACCAGATGTGACAGATGCATGGGTTGTAGAGGTAATAACAGAAGACTTCTTATACGATAGTGATTTTGTAGGTGTGATAGTTCTTTGTTTGGCTTTATGAATAATGACTGTGATAGGAGGTGGTGTTATGGAGTCAGTTTGTGTTTGAGTAGTGCAGATTGATATATCTTCGTCTTCTGTTAAGTCCTCTTGAGAGGACGTCTGGGTGTTGGATGATTGTATAGATGTAGTTTGTGTACTCAGTGTAGATGGTGTTTGTGTTTTAGACGTTTGTGTAGAGGATGTTAATAGTTGTTTAGATGTATTGATTGTGGAGGGTTGTTTGGATGGCAATGTGTATGTAGAAGCAGAAGTAACAGAGGAGAATGTGTGTTGAGATTGGTGAGTTTTGAAAGAAAAAGGTTGAAAAGCTACAGGTGGTAGTAGGCTTGGTGTGTCGGTCACTGTTGGTGGGGTGGTGGATGGTGGTTGAAGGTAGGTAGGAGCAGAGGGCATTTCAGTGTATGGTGGTGCCGAGGAGATGTAGGCCTCGTGGTCAGTCAAGGGCTTAGGCCTTGGGTGGTGCGATGGTAGAGAGGGATAGGTTATCGATTCAGAGTCCTTAGGCCCAGGTGCATGGGCGCCGCCATGACACCAGATATTTTGAGGGCCTAACCCAGAAGTAGGGGGCGGGGCGGAAGGGCTGAAGCCGCACAAAAGGAAACAATCTCCGAGAAACAAAAGGTTAAAACATAAAAATGTAAAGCACTACAGAAAAGCTCAGTGTTAGGAAACTACGGAGGTAATAAATTGTCTAAGGAACAGAACACACTGACAAAAGGATACTAACACAATAAAGATAACACAAAACAAGGAAAGAGTGGCATCAGCAAATCCTAGGATGAGCCAAAAAGTCAGCCTGACCTTATTATGTTTGCCAAAACTGCCTTAAAAGGAGAAGATCTAAAGAAAGTTCAGAAGTTTACAGTGAGGAAGACTCACACACGACCCCCGCCCAGAGGAAGGCAACAGGAACCCCCACCGTGAAATCTCCCCAAATTGAAGACTCCGCCCAGACTCCGCCTATATATGAATATTACAAGTAGATGTTGCAATAGAATGAATATGCATGATTATGTTGTAATCCTATACTCAAAAATTGTATAAAAGAGCTATGCTGATTGTACACGACGGAGCTCTTTGCCCAGGGCGACCTGGAGAGCTCCCCAACGCGTTGCAATAAAATACCTCCTGCTTTAAAGAAACAAACTTTGTCTCTAAAGCAGTTTCTCCGTGCCTTTTGGGGCAAAATTTCGGCATCATTTTTGGCGAAGCCAGGCAGGAGGTTTTAGTCCTCCTGAACCGGGGCCTGGGGGTCTAGGGACTCTCTGGGCCCTGCTGGCGGATTTTTGTCGGTAGAGACTCCTCAGACCCCTCGGACCTACGTGCGACGGCGGACAAGAACTCCTGCTTTAAATTAAGAGGTATTTTGCTTTATATGTTATTGTGTTTTGCTTTATATGTTATTGTGTTTTGCTTTATATGTTATTGTGTTTTGCTTTATACGTTATTGTGTTTTGCTTTATATGTTTTCGGAATAGAAAGCGCTCTATTGAGACGGGGGTAAGACGTTACCCCCAGGGGAACGCTGAGGGGACGCCCCAGCATATAATCCCCTACGGGTTAGAGTCCCGGCCTGGATTTGGCCACCCCCAGGTATTGTGGGTTAGAGTCCTACTTTGGGTTACAATCCCAAAAATTCGGGTTAGAGTCCCGGCCTCGGGGTGGGCTTCCAGGTAATCGTGGGTTAGAGTCCCACCGGAGCGGATAAGTTTGCCGGCAAAACTTGTCTGTTGTATCGCTTGTCTGTCGTATCGCTTGTCTGTTGTAGTGTTTTAACTAATCTGGGATTATTTCCAAAGCGTCTGGGAAGGTTTTGATAAATTCTGGGAGTGGTGCCAATCTCTGGGAGCGGTTCCAATAGCTGCTCTCGAGAAAGGGCTTTGGAATGTGAAAAAAAAAAAAAAAAAAAAAAGAAAAAGAGAAAGAAAAAAAAAAAAAGAAAAGAAAAAAAAAAACAAACAGAAAACTAAAGGTAAGAGCGTTTCATCTAAAAGTGTACAGGTGTGAATGCGTGTGAGTGAGGCGTGCAAATAAGCACGAAGTGAGTGCGGAGTCCTAATCTGCGGTTCCTGTTCTTCGCGAAGCCAGGCCAGAGACGGACGAAGCGATTGGAAACTGTGTGTATGAAGTATTGACAAAAAAAAAAAAAAAAAAAAAAAAAAAAATCTGGTTAAAGCAAAGAGATAGATTTAGAAAAACAGCAATGGGAGGCCAGCAAAGGAAAGATATAAACATGAAGACCCCCTTAGGGTGTGTCTTGAAGCATTGGAAAGAATTAGGGGGAATTCCAGGGGGAAACATAAGTAAAAAGACACTTTTAAAATACTGTACACAGTGGTGGCCTCTATATAAGTTGGATGATGATGAAAAATAGCCTCCGGAGGGAACAATTAATTATAACACGATTTTACAACTCATGTTGTTCCTCCGTCGGCTAGGCAAATGGGACGAAGTAATGTATTGCGATATGTTCTTCACCTTGAGGAATAAACCAGAGTGGCAGAAGGAGTGTGGGGTGAATGTAGCACCCCAAGATCCCCTGGTACTGGCCTTAGAGAAAGATAAGAAAAACTTAAAGCCTAAGGAGCGTTGCTGTGATTCCTGTAGTATTGGACAGCAATGCCTTAAATTAACGAGGAGGGATAGCGGAAAAGAGAGCGAAATAAGTTTATGGGGGTATCAGCCGTTCGCGCCAGGATATGGGGTTCTTCCGCCCAAGCGAAGGGGAGGCGAAAGAGACACTAGTCTGTTGGGAGATATGTCACTAGAACAAGACAGATCCAAGAACGGTTACAGCCCCCAAAGATTAGAAAACAGCTGGGAAGATAGTAGCCCAGCAAGATCGGAGAGTTGCGGGAGAGAAAGCGGATCACAGAAGCTGAGTAGTCCACAAGGCTCAGAAACTTACCGGGAAGAGAGTAGTCCTCTCAGTTTGGAGACTGGTAGGAAAGAGGATAGCTCACCACGACTGGGGCTAGAAAATCGGGAAAGAAAGAATAGCCCACCTAAACTGAGAGGAGATTGCAGTACGCCAAGAGATGAAAACACCTCACGAAGATCAGGCAGCCCGCAAGTCAGGCAGCGCCAAGTCCAGGCGGCCCGCCAGGACCAGGCTGCCTGCCAGGATCAGGGAGCACCAGAAAGGGGGTAGCTTCCCTGAACTAAGATGCAGTGATGATGATGATATAGTTAGCCAGAACAAAAAGCAGACAACTCACAGAAATTGAGTATAGTCATTCAGATAGAGGATAAAAGAGAGATACAAGGGACAGAGGAGGACAAAGAGGACAGCGTCTCAGAGCGGGTTGAGCGTAGACAGCATCTCGTCCAAACACAGAAGGAGAGGAGGCTGGACTGTGTAAACCATGCCAGAGGGTTAATAGAGGATGATTTGGCGGAAGGATCGGAAACTGAGAATGAGGAACAAAAACAGAAAAGAGAACAGGGAAGAGAAAGAATAAAATAGATCTCGAAACCCAGGAAAAAGATCCTGGGAAAGGGACTAGCAATTCATACTATACTAGATAGGCAGCACGGAAGGAAGCGAAAGAGAGAGACGAAGGTTATATGATAGCTCCCCTCAGAAGGATAATGCCTATTGCAGGAGAACAGGCACGGATAAAAGTACCATTTACAACAAGCGATCTAAATAGCTGGAGAGAAGAGGCAAGAAATTTCAAGAAAGAATCCAGAGGAGTAGCCAGGAGGTTTGAATTACTGGCAAAAGAATCAGGATATTGATTGGGAAGACATAGAGGTAATGCTGTCAGAATTAACAGAAACAGAAAAGGAACTCGTGTTAAGAACAGGAAGAGAGCATGCTGCGTTACTACCAGAAAGAGTAGACGTAGTTTTCCCCAATCGAAACCCAGAATGGGATCCGAATAATCCAGTCCAGTATGGGCGGCTGGTGCAATATAGAAAGCTAATAGCAATTGGTCTGCGAAATGCAATACCTAAAGCCATCAACTGGGCAATGCTATATGATGTCAGACAGGGGAAAGATGAAACCCCTCAGAATTTCTGGACAGACTTAGGACAGCTATGAGACAGTATACACCCCTCGACCCAGCATCGGAAGAAGGGAAGCAACAGTTATTGGGGTTAGTAATGGGACAATGCACCCCAGATATCAGAAAGAAATTGCAAAAGCTTGAGCACCCGGAAAATAGAAACCTAGAAACATTGATGAACGAGGCCTGGAAAGTGTATAACAACAGAGATAAAGAAGAGAAGAAAAAGGAAGATAAAAGGTTTGCTCGAATAGTGGCAGCAGTAGTAGCAGCCCCAAATGCAAAGCCTCCACAATCCAATACCAGAGGCAGAGGTAGAGGTTACCCAGCAAAGGGAGTGGGAAAGAGAATCTCAACCCCATCTGCCTGGGATAAAACCAAATCAGTGTGCTAATTGCTGGCAGATAGGACACTGGAGACGAGATTGTCCTCTGCTAGGAGAGAAACCTGCAATCGCTACCATTGCACATCAAAACAGTGAATGAGGGGACCGGTGAGTCGTTCCCTAGCAGACCCACTGGTTAAAATGGAGCTAGGGGAAGGTGAAAAAGAAATTAAACTTTTAATAGATACAGGAGCAACGTTTTCGGTTCTGAATCAAGAATTGGTACCCAAAAGTGATGAATTTGTACAGTGCGTGGGAGCGACAGGCCAACCAGAAAGAGCCTACTTTCTAAAACCTATTAAATACAAAATTGGGAAACAAATGGGAATTCATCAATTTTTGTATTTACCAAATTCTCCAAAGCCTCTACTAGGTAGAAACCTATTAGAGAATTTAGGGGCTGTAATAAAATTCAATAAAGATAAACTTGAATTTCAAGTGAATGATGAACAACTAATAGCAGCTTTGAGTTTAACAATCAGTTATATAGAACCAAAACCTGAAAATCATAGCATTGAACGCATTATGAGTGAAGTATACCCACTAGTATGGGCTACTGATGTACCTGGAAGGTAAAAACGAGCAGCTCCTATTAATATTGAGTTAATACCAGGAACAAAACCGGTAGTAAGAAAACAATACCCGCTGAGGTTGGAAGATAGAAGGGGAATTGAACCAATAATAGAGAGATTTCTAGAACTAGGATTATTGGTAGAATGTGAATCAGATTTCAATACACCAATCCTACCTGTTATGAAACCAAATGGGACATATAGATTAATTCAAGATTTAAGGGCAGTGAACGAAATTACAAAAACTTTACACCCGGTCGTAGCAAATCCCTATACTCTTCTAACCAAATTGAGGGAAAATTTAAAATGGTTCACAGTATTAGACCTAAAAGATGCATTCTTTTGCCTAGCCTTAGCTCTAACAAGCCAGAAAATTTTTGCTTTTGAGTGGGAATCTGCTAAAACAGGGAGAAAGACTCAACTAGCTTGGACTGTGTTACACGCAGGGATATAAAAACAGTCCCACGATTTTTGGAAACCAATTGGCCAAAGGAATTAGAACAATGGGAAAGGCCACTGGGAAATGGTACCCTTCTACAATATGTAGATGATTTATTAGTAGCAACTGAAACAGAAGAGGAGTGCATTGAATGGACTATTTCCCTGCTAAACTTTTTGGGCTTAAGTGCATATCGAGTTTCTCTACAAAAGGCACAGCTGGTACAAGAAAGGTGATATACCTGGGATATAAATCTCCAGGGGACAACGATCTCTAGGCACAGCAAGAAAAGAAGCCATCTGTCAGATGCCCAGACCAGAAACGGTAAGAGATCTGCGGGCCTTTCTGGGAATGACAGGTTGGTGCCGATTATGGATTCATCAATATGGAATACTTGCCAAACCACTATATGACTTACTAAAAGGGACTACGAGTACCTTAACCTGGACTCCCGAGGCAGAAGGAGCTTTTAAAAGACTGAAACAAGAACTCATGAAAGCCCCAGCCTTGGGTCTTCCAGATGTAACTAAGCCGTTTTGGTTATTCTCCCATGAGCGGCAGGGGATGGCTCTGGGAGTTCTAGCACAGCAGTTGGGACCACATAAGAGAGCTGTAGCTTATTTCTCCAAACAATTGGACGAAGTAAGCAAAGGCTGGCCTGGGTGCCTAAAAGCAGTGGCCGCAGTGATTATCAACATAGAAGAGGCCAGAAAACTTACACTGGGCCAGAAAATGACTGTGTTGGTCTCTCATACTGTCTCAGCAGTGCTGGAACAAAAGGGTAACCATTGGTTATCGCCTTCGAGATTCCTAAAGTATCAAGCCATCCTAGCTGAATCAGATGATGTAACCATTCAAGTAACTAATATTGTCAACCCAGCTTCATTTCTAGAAGGGAGAATTCCGGCAGAACCTCTCGAACATGATTGCCTGGAAGCGATCGAGGCGGTCTATTCCAGTCGTCCAGACCTCAAGGAGGAACCATTTGAAGATGCAGACAACTGGTTCTCGGATGGCAGCAGCTTCGTGAAGCAAGGAGTAAGAATGGCAGGCTATGCAGTGACCACAACAGAAGAGGTAATTGAATCAAATCCCCTACCTGCAGGGACTTCGGCCCAGAAGGCAGAACTGATTGCTCTTACCCGAGCCCTGGAATTAGCAGAAGGTATGCGAATTAACATTTGGACTGATTCTAAATATGCTTTCTCTGTCGTACATGCTCACGGAGCGATTTGGAAAGAAAGGGGACTATTAACTGCCCAGGGGAAAACAATTAAACATGCAGAAGAAATTTTAAGGTTGTTAGAAGCGGTCCAACTCCCAGAGCAGGTGGCCATAATGCATTGTAAGGGACACCTGAAAGGTAACACAGTTCCAGAAATAGGGAATAGGAAGGCAGATGCAGAAGCCAAATTAGCTGCTGCAAAAACTGAAGAAATAAACATAACAGCTTTAATACCGGGAGAATTAGATACAGATTTTCAACCAAATTATCAAGAATCAGATCAAAGATGGATTAAAAAGAACAAGAGTAAATTGTTAGACAACGGGTGGGGACAGTTAGAAACAGGTCAACTAATAATACCTGAAAAATTAATGTGGCAGTTTGTAAAGACAGAACATGAAAAAGCCCATTGGGCCTTGGACCCACTCTATCAATATTTACAAACCCGAATAGCAGGACCAAAACTCTTTACTACAGTAAAATACGTCACATCTCAATGTGAGCGATGCCTAAAGAATAATCCAAATACTGGGACGAAGGTACATCAGGGAGCCATAAATCGAGGTAAATTCCCAGGTGAAGTGTGGCAAATTGATTTTCAGAACTCCCAAGAAAAGGGGGTTTCGATATTTATTAGTATTAACTGACACATTTTCTGGGTGGCCTGAAGCATTCCCTTGTAGGACAAATAAAGAAAGAGAAGTAACCAAGGTCTTACTAAACGAAATAATACCCCGATTTGGGGTACCGAGAAGTATATCTTCAGACAGAGGTACGCATTTTTGTGCAAAAATAGTAAGAGCAATAAGCAAGGCATTACAAATTAAGTGGCAGTTACATACGCCCTACCGGCCTCAGGCTAGTGGGCAAGTCGAAAAGATGAATCACCTGATTAAACAACAAATTGCTAAGATATGCCAGGAAACCAATTTACAGTGGTATCAAGCTTTGCCTATTGCTCTACTCAGATTGAGAGTCAAACCTAGATCAAAGGAAAAATTGAGTCCATTTGAAATTCTGTATGGAAGACCTTACGCTATGCAGATTGTAAATGGAGATGCTGTAGACCAAATAGGTAATCAGTACATCTATGATTATGTAATTGCTATTGGGAAACATTTTGATAAAAATACAGCTGTGGTGATAGAACATCAACCCAAACAGCCTGATTGTAAATTACATCCGTTTAACCCCGGTGACTGGATATATGTTAAGAATCTCTTAGGAAAACCCCTACAAGAAAAGTGGGAGGGACCTTTCCAAGTGCTGCTGACTACCTTCACCGCGGTCCAGATCAAAGAGCGATCTACATGGATTCATTACTCACGAGTCAAGAAAGCTCCAGAGAATAAACAAGAGGAAGGAAAAAGTGAAACACCAGCATCTGCAGATAATCTACCAAACAGTGTGAATGAACATGGACACGGCACTACGGAGGATAGATCCGCAGAGAGTCTTTCGGAAAATACAGTTGACTCTAGTGCCCCTATTGACACAGAATAGTGATGTGGTTCCAGCTTGGGCGCTAACCTGTCTGGCTGAACTGCCATCGTCCCGACATTATATGGAACTTGTATATTATTTGTATCGTCCAGCACTTCGCAGTCCTTTCCCTCCACAGTGCCTTGTGTGTGGAAGAAGGTTTTGTCAAGCTTGGGTACTCATTTGCTGTGAATTATGTGGCACCAGATGGTGGGTGTTACAACGCTCTGATGAATCCATCCCATGCCCAGCTTGTAAATATTATTGGCAGAGTAATGAGAGTCCTCACTCTGCTCTTCAGCGGGTTACAGGATTGCCTTATTTAGATGCTCTAAACCTATTTGAATGTCCAGAACAGATAGTGTTAGCTTATTTTCGGTGGGAAACTGTACAACTCTTATGGCGGTTACGTGCTCAGAAAAGTTTCAGAGTA
Source organism: Myiozetetes cayanensis (assembly GCF_022539395.1). NCBI lineage: Eukaryota > Metazoa > Chordata > Aves > Passeriformes > Tyrannidae > Myiozetetes > Myiozetetes cayanensis. The sequence continues at coordinate 9,959 of NW_026088293.1, forward strand.
CAAGCCTTCTGGTGCACGCAAGAAGCACCACATAACATTCGGTTACCTTTAGCACCAGTCACAGGTGAGCCCTTTACATGGTTCATAAACACTTGCATTGTTAACCGTGGGAAAGAACATTTATCTCGTGTACTTGTTAATAGACATCGCCTGTCAGGCAGGGTCGGCTCGGCATAATGTAAATTTTGTGACAAAATGACTTCATGGACTAATCAGTTAGGTATAACCTCATTTTATCTATCGTTACAGAATGTGGGTTATCCCTACCTTAATGTAACAGACTTTCAGGATATCTGAAAAGTGACACTGGACTGATCCAATGTAGCTGTTTTATTGACGGAGCATCCTGGCGGAAAGATTCAACATCATGACTCCGACTCCATCTCAGACCCTTCCGGCCTTGACCCTTGGACTTCTGATAAGTATAGTGTCATCTCAAAATCTTGCCCCCTCAGATCCATGGTCTAGTGCACTCTCTAGTGACTACTTAAGAAAAGGCGAAAGAGGTCCAGGGCCAAAATTTGAAATGTACGTTTTACGTAACAACCAGCCATATACAAATGCTTTTACATAACAGAACTCAATCCCAAGCGTATTACATAGGAAATGGGTGTGCATGCATTAGAACAGCCTGCAGTAATGTCACTATAGATGATTGTCAAGAGCTAACTAACAACACTAATTTTTGCGTTTGCAACTTCACTAAGATTGTGGGTTGCGATTTCAACTACTCTGCTCCAGTTACTACTCAACAATTAATCACCGCAGAATACAATCTATATCTAGATGTGCCAAAATTACAGATAGGTATGAATGCTCAGGTTCTTAAAGCAATGCTCATGCATCCTGAAGTACAGAAATTAGTTCAAATGGTAAATCAAACAAATAAACGAATGGTGTGGCAAGTCGAACACAATTCGGAGAAAGTAACAAGTGTCCTAACTAAGGTAGAACAAGTGGGCCAACACCATTGGTGGGATATTTTTACAGGGCATTCCCCAACAGCAACCCAAGTGTTTCACTACCTTGTGCACCCCATACTAATCATAACCTTAGCTATGCTTGTACTAACACTCACGAACATATACCTATGGAGCAGACTGAAATCTTTAGTAACAAAAACTCAAACACTTTGGGCAATGATCCAATCTTACCAACGTCCCTTAGAGATTAAAACTTGACGAAAGAATTCGTAAGTTATTAGAAAAGGGGGGAAATGAAGCCGCACAAAAGGAAACAATCTCCGAGAAACAAAAGGTTAAAACATAAAAATGTAAAGCACTACAGAAAAGCTCAGTGTTAGGAAACTACGGAGGTAATAAATTGTCTAAGGAACAGAACACACTGACAAAAGGATACTAACACAATAAAGATAACACAAAACAAGGAAAGAGTGGCGTCAGCAAATCCTAGGATGAGCCAAAAAGTCAGCCTGACCTTATTATGTTTGCCAAAACTGCCTTAAAAGGAGAAGATCTAAAGAAAGTTCAGAAGTTTACAGTGAGGAAGACTCACACACGACCCCCGCCCAGAGGAAGGCAACAGGAACTCCCACCGTGAAATCTCGCCAAATTGAAGACTCCGCCCAGACTCCGCCTATATATGAATATTACAAGTAGATGTTGCAATAGAATGAATATGCATGATTATGTTGTAATCCTATACTCAAAATTGTATAAAAGAGCTATGCTGATTGTACACGACGGAGCTCTTTGCCCAGGGCGACCTGGAGAGCTCCCCAACGCGTTGCAATAAAATACCTCCTGCTTTAAAGAAACAAACTTTGTCTCTAAAGCAGTTTCTCCGTGCCTTTTGGGGCAAAATTTCGGCATCAGGGCTATGGTTGATGTCATATTTGGGAGTTTGGGTGATGTCATTGTGGGAGGAGATTAATGATGACATGGTGACGTGGGTGGAGTATTGAGGTGGTAATGCCCTCGTGGTGAGTAAGATGTCTCCGCCTTCAGCTCCTCCCACAGCTCCTCCCATGAGTCTTCCCATTCGCTGGTCCCGAGAGAGGTGGTGTTTCGCACCGCATGACAAATCGTCGCCAGCCATGCAGTGTCCCTCCACCCCTTCGCCATCTTGTCCCTCTGTCCTTGAAGTGTCCTCCCCCGCCATTTTGGGTATTTGTGAAGGGGAGAGTGGTGTAGCTTGAAAACTGGAGTTGTCACCATGTTGGGATTGTTGGATAACTGCTGCTGTGACAGATTTATGGTCAGCAGTATCATGTTTAGCTTGTAGAAGCATGAGAATGAGTCTCCAGGCAATTAAAGCCTTTCCAGCCAATTTGTCTCCTTTTTTCTCTGCTTTCCACATTGCAGCTCCTATTTTGTCCCATTGTGTAATAGTTATTTCTTCTGGGACACAGGCTTTATGTACATGAAGCCAGGTAGCCAGCGCTTTCAAGGACGCCTTCTCATATTTATGTCCCTGAAGTTCTATGATGGCACGGATTCGCTTATAGATGGCTTTTTCTGGCTTGGACAGTGAAGCGCCCATCTTGTTGGTAAGGAACAGGCGAATGAAATAAAATGGGGAAATTTGGAGAGGGGTAAGAAGGTAGGGAATGACCTGGACGCTCACCTATCCTGACGAGACACCTGCATTGTAGCCAGTGAGGGGAACGCGAAGTCCAGTCTCGTCCGGTGTCGCAGCCTTGCTCTTTGGGAAAGGAGCAGACTAGCGAGAGGGTTCTTGCAGATTGCCCTGTGAGGTGGAAAGTTAGGCAATAGCAAGAGCTCCAAGGTAGAGTTCACCCGCAGCTGTGACTTACAAAGAAGACACAGAGACAGTGTGAACACCAAGGATGCCAAGGGCTAATCCGTTTATTAACCAAAATGGAGGGTTTTTATACCCCCCGAGAAGAACTATCTGGAAAAGGGGAGGTAACTAGGCGGAGCATGCAAATCCGCTACATTCTATAGGATAACAGGGATTACATAACAATGAGTGGGTGTCAACTGGGGAGGAGAAAACTTGGGAGAACATGATTGGAGAGTACCTTATGGTAAACTGACCAATGGGGAGAGTGTTGCCAAGCCTGACAGGGCTTATCGGCTGTGAGGGAGAAAAAGGGAAAATGGAGGGTAGGCACCCTAACAATAGGTTTAATAGGGAAACACAGGCTACTGCGCAACAGTTCATGAGGTGATTTTTAAAGTCTCTGCTCCAAGTTATCTCTCTGCACTTTCCATGCTTCAAAACTGGTGTTTCGGTCTCTGTTCTTTCTCCAGTCGTCCATGCACTCATGAGTCTGGTCGCCAACAGTCCGGGGAAACTGCCGGAGCTGCAGGGTCTCTTATACACTCCTGCACTTGTTGCCCTGTTTGAGCCGTGTAGAATCTCCTAAAACAGAGAGTCTACAAGCTAGCCCCACAGTTGGGCTCCATTTGTCACAGTTTCGGTGCTGGGAAAGGACCAGACCAGCGACAGGGTTCTGCCTAGCCTGTAGACTCAGTGTTAGAAAGGCGATAGGCAGTGGCTGAGAGTTTAGTTCCTCTTGACGCGCGCACCTAAGAAGAGGCAGACACGACAGAGGTGAACACTCCAACAGCCAGGGCTGATCTAACTTTATTGGGACAAAATGGTGGGTTTTATAGGGTTATGGGAAGAAGGCTCTGGAAACAGGGCGGAGATTGTGCGGAGCATGCAAATCCGCTAACAGTGATAGGGTAAGGGTACATGAATAAACATGCCTAGGTGGTAACAAGGGAGGAGTTAACCAGGGAGAACATGATTGGTCAGTACCTCATGGTACACTGACCTATCAGGAACTGTCTCCATGCCTGTCAGGCAGAAAGTCCATGATGGGAGACAAAAATAAGGGAGTCAACCTACCAATAGGTTTTAGAACTTTAACACGGCTGCCACAACAAAGTCTTTAAACACTGGTGTTGTTGTTTTCAGTGGTGGTGTTGTCGATGCTAGTTTTCCATTCGTCAAAACACTCTCCTCTTTTACCTTCGTCTTTCCACGCCTCAAATGCGCTTTCCATCTCCTCATAAACTACCTCATCTCTAACAAGAGACATGGAACACAGTGGAGGAAAAACTCAAAAGGAAGACTGCCTGGACGAGAAATACTGCCGAAGGAATTGCAGGCAGAGAGAGATATAGCACAGCCTCCAAGGTCAAGCTGGCAGCTGCAAGAGACAGAAGCCTGAAAGGGGGGGCTCCTTCCCCTCCCCTCCCCCATCTCTCTCTCTCCCTTCAGCAGGGAAACGACTGAAAACAAAAAAACCCCTGCCGGCTGTGGAAGATTCTTGAGCGGAGACCCTCTACAGCTCATGAAGGAGCCCATGCTGCAGCAGAGGAGTTTCTGAAGAAGATGGGACTCCGTGGGAGGCCTGGGATGAAACAGAGTCCTGCTGGAGACCTGTGGCCCATGGAGAAAGAGACCTGCGCTGCAGCAAGTCGGCCCACATAGGATTTGTGTGATCCCACTGAGGGATCCATGCCGCTGCACCTGAATTTGTCACCCTAAAGGACAGTAAGAAATGGAAGAACTGTTGCCCAAAGGTAGACTCAGGCTAGAGAGGTCCATCAAGGACTGTCTGTCATGAGGAGGGACTCCACAAGAAACAGGGGTAGACTCAAAAGCCATTGTCCCCTGCAACTGTGGGAAGACCATGGTAGGCAAGTGTCCCCTTGCAATCCATGGAAGACCCCACAGGGACTGGGGAACCCCAGACCTCTGGTCCTAGCCCAGGAGGGGGTAAGCCCAACCCTGAGGTCAATATAGAAGAAAGAGAGAGAGAGCGAGAGAGAGAGACTGTTCCAGCTGCAACGAATCAGAGCTGTCATCCTAGAGATAATAGGAGAAGAGCTTTCAGGGGCTGGCAAATTACTTCAAAGAGCTGGAGCTCTGGAAACGGAAAAGAGACTGCTTCTCCTCCTGAACTGATGCAAGGGGAGAGCGCTCTTTCTGGAAATACAGAGCACTTTTGCCTAGTTTAAATTGTTGTATCTAGAGTTCTTTTGTTTTTCTCTTCCTGGTAAGAAATCCTAATATTCTTCTCCCCATTCAGATCTCTTTTCTCTGCATAAACCTTCTCACAACTTTGAGCAATTGTGTGTGGGGGGAACAGAGTTGCTGAGTGCAAGGACCCCTTTCCCTCTTGCCCAATGCCCTGGGGACACTGGGAACCAAAAAATCTCCTGGGCCTCTGTATGTGAAGACAGAATTTAATATTCTCATGTGGTGTCCAAGGAAGTGCTTGCAGAGAAGGGATCTTCCCTGCACGCTCAGCTGGTCCAAGCAGATGGAGCTTCCTGGCTCACTTCTCCACAGAGCTCCAGCAGCACAGCCAGAGACTGCCCCGCAGGCAAGGCTGTGCACTTGCC
>NW_026088294.1:0-14661 GCF_022539395.1 Myiozetetes cayanensis
CTTTATTTGTGGCTTTATTAATACAATATATTCACTTGGAATACACTTCTGAGATCTGTCTAATTAACCACAAATGAATTGAAGACTTAGAAGGAAATTATTCCCAGGGGCTTGTCTGGTTAAGATGCCATCACTGAGAAGAGAGTGTGGAGGAATGAGCAGACAAGGACACCATCCCTGGGGCTGGGGAAGCAGGAACTCAGAGTCACTGGTTCCAGGTGGCAAATGGACTGTGGGATGTTTGTGTGAGAGCCCATAATGGGTGCGCTGCTTTCAAGGGGAGTCCAGTTAAATTTCTTCCCCGTGGCCAGTGCAGGGCTGTGTTTTGGATTTGTGCTGAACACAGGGTTGATAATCCCAGAGTCACAGAATATGCTGAGTTGGAAGGGACCCCCAAGGATCATCCAGTCCAACCCTTAGCCCTGCACAGGACCCTCCACAAGGCTCACACCATGAGCCTTAGAGGATCATCCAAACACTTCTTGAGCTCTGTCAGCCTTGGTGCTGTGCCAACTGCCCTGGGGAGCCTGTTCAGTGCCCAGCCACCCTCTGGGGGAAGAACCTTTTTCCAAGATCCAGCCTAACCCTGCCCTGACACAACTCCAGACCGTTCCCTCAGCCTTGTCTCTGGTCCCCACAGAGCAGAGTTCAGGGCCTGCCCCTCCTCTGCCCCTGCCCAGGAAGTTGGTACTTCAGTGAGGTCTCCCCTCAGTCTCCTCTTCTCCAGCTGAACACACCAAGTGCCGTCAGTGTCCTCACACATCTTCTCCTCCAGGCCCTTTTTCATTGCCCTCCTTTGGACACTCTCCAATGGCTCAATCTCTCCCTTCCTTTGTGTCCCCCCAAACTGCCCCAGTCTTGCAGGTGAGGCCACCCCAGGGCAGAGCAGAGCGGGACAATCCCCTCTCTGATGCCCCCAGCACAGGCTTGGCCCTCCTGGCTGCCAGGGCACTGCTGACTCAGGGCCAACTGGCACCCACCAGCACCCCCAGGGCCCTTTCCCGGCACTGCTTCCCAGGCTCTCATTCCCAGGGTGTCTGTCCAGCCGGGGTTGCCCCATCCCAGGGCACAATCCGGCCCTTCCCCCTGGGGAAGTTCTCAGGGCTCCTCAAGAGCCGGGAGGTCACTTTGCTGTCCCGGGGGCTCCATGGGGACCTCCCAGGGCTCATCCTGTGCAATCTCCTGGAATCAAAGGCTCTGTGGGGACACTGCAGGGCCATGTGGAGTCCAGGGGCCATTGGGACACTGGGGAAACTCATAGAATGAAGGGACCACTATTACACTGCTGAATGCCATGGAATCCAAGGACCATTGTGACCCTGCAGGGCCTCCTGGAACTGAAGGGACCATTGTGACACTGTCAAACCTGGCAGAATCAAGGGCCCAGTGAGACAGTGCAGGTCCTCAATGAACCCAAGATAACATGGAAATCACAGAAACTTGTGGTATCAAGGGGTCACTGTGACACTGGGGAAACTCATGGAATGAAAGGGCCATTGTGACCCTGCAGGACCTCGTGGAACCTTGTCTGTTGAGAAACACAAAGGGATGTGTGCGGGTGTTTCACTGACAGTCAGGAGAATTTTGGAGAGGGACCTTTGCACACCCAGATCTTGATATGTCCACACATCTCTGCCTGGGTGTGGGTGTGAATTGACTGTGGTGTGAATGTTGTTATTGTGAATCTATAATTCAGTCACTGTTCACTTGCAGTGAATGCTATTGAATTCTTTAATAACTATTCAAGTGGTCAATGACTAATGCCTACTAATCTCCTTTGCCCCCTTATCTTTGTTTCCCAATCCTGTGCCCCCTGACTCACTTGCATCTCAAGGCTCTGTGTAAATCACTCTCTTTCATAGAAAAAAAAAAATTTTTTGTGACATCCACTTTAAAAGCTTCCTTCTTAGCTAAGCTACAAAACAACTCCAATTTATTGTTGAAGACTTGAAAAGGTGAAGACAAATAAAGGAAGGAAAATAATTTGTTTTTCTGTATTTTAATGAGCCCCACGGTGTGTTTAGAGACGAGTCCATCATCCTGAGGTACTGAGAGAAGACTGAAGAAGCTGCTCAAGAAGTCAGAAGCCAAACTCCCAGTCCCTTGAAGCATTGCTGGGCCCCACTGAGGGCAGGCACTGACAAAGCCTCCCCAGGGACTCCTTGGAGCAGATCCTTGCAGGCCAGGAGTGCAGGCAGACAAAGGAAAGTTGCTTGTGGTGGCCTGAGGGGCAGAGGCAGCTGCCAGAGCCAAGGGCACAAAGGCCTGGGTGCCTTTGGGCCTTGCAGCCCTGCCAGAGCCCTTGGCCATCTCTGCTGCAGGCTGTGCTCCCCTGGCCCTGCTGCTCCTCTGGCCTTGCAGGCTGCACACACCCCTCCTGCTTTCCCACCCCCCTCCCAGCAGCATTTCTGGGCCCTCCCTGATGGCTCTGCTGTCCCCCAGCTCTGGCTGCTGCCATGTGCACTTGGCCTTCTTGGCTTGGATGCTGAGCCCCTGTGCCCCAGGACATCCCTGAGAGAGCCCAGGCCCTTCTGCTGGGGGTCCCTGCAGAGCTGAGCAGATCCAGGTCACCTCCCATTGCTCTGCCAACCCCTTGGGCCTGCTCTGGGCCCTGCAGGTCCTTGCCCTGCTCCCAAGGGCTGTGGGGGTGCTTCATGGTCAGGCCTTGGGCTTTAGAGCTCAGGGTGGGGATTGGGCAGAACTTTGGTAGGTTTGTTGTTCTGCTGGCAGCGTCTGGTTCATGATTAGGGGAAGAGCTTTTTAGGCTGGGTCAGGATTAAAGCTTGGCTTTTTATACTGGTGTCGTGGTTTTGCCCACCAGCCCATCCCTGGGGCTGAGGATGGTTTTGTCCAGGTGGTTTCCGGACAAAAAACCAATCAAAAAGTTCAGTGACGCCTTTGCTAATTACATCTCTAAGAAAACGGAAGAGAAGGTTGTTGCGCAGTTAAAATTAAGAACAGCAGCCATGTAGAAGGGTAGCGGGCCCGAGGAGGGCTAAGGCCCCCTCCTCCCCGGCTTGGGCCTGGGGGGGCAGGTGCAGCACTGAAGCCTCTCTTCTCTCTTGTGAGAGAGTGAAGGAAAAAAAAGGTTTAAAAGACGAACTGCTTAGGCGAGAAACCGCTGCAGAAGAATTCCAGCCATGAGATAACAGGATTTCCTAGGTCGAAGCTGGCAGCTGAAGCTGCAACAGGAGAGAGAAGAAAAGTTCGAAGGAGGGAGAGCTGCTTTTTCTCCTTTTTGCTCTCCCTCCCTTCAGCAGGGTAAAGACTGAAAAATAAAATCCCTGCCACCTGTGAAAGTTTGTTGGGGTGAAAAGACCCCCATGCGGCTCACAGAGGAGCTTGTGGATGTACCAGAGATTTGTGACTTTAACAGAAAAAGAAAGCCTTATGCTGGAGCAGAAGCAGCTCGGATGAGGCAGAGTCCTGTTAAAGACTTTGTAACCTTTGAAGGGGATGATGCTTATGCTGAAGCGAGACGGCTCAGATAAGCTTGGGATCTCAGTGAGAGATCCATGCTGCTGCTGTTGAAGATTTATAACCCTTAGAGGATGACAACCTACGCTGGAACAGAGAAACCGTTCGGGTAGGGATGTTGGGATCCATGTGTGGGATCCATGCTGCTGGTGCTGGAGATTTGTGACCCTGAGAGAACCTACGCTGGAGCAGAAAATGGCTCGGGTAGGGATGTTGAAGATTTATGACCCTGAGGGGAATGAGAGAGCCTTACGCTGGAGCAGGAACGGCTCGGGTAAGGATGTTGGGATCCATGCGTAGGATCCAGACTAGACCCATGCCGAGAAGTCAATCAAGGACTGTTCTCCCATGGGGAGGGACCTCCATAGGGAACAGGGGTGAACTCTTAAACCATTATCCCCTGTAACCCTGTGGAAGAAGATCCATAGTAAGCAAGTGTCCACTTGCAAGCCTATGGAAGGAAACCCTTCAGGACCTGGGTAACCCCCAGCCTTCGGTTTTAGCCCAGGAGGGGGGTAGGCCCAGCCTTGGAGGCCAACACAGAATGAGAGAGAGATAAAGGAGTTCCAGCTGCAACGAAAGTGCTGCAGAGTTACTGGAGAGAGAGAGAGAGAGAGAGCTGGAATTCCGAGAATGGAAAAGGACTGCTTCTCCTCCTTGGACTGATATAAAGGGAAGTGGGGGGAGAAGCATCTTCTGTAAATACATAATACCTTTTACTTAAGTAGAATTGTTGTAGATATAATTCTTTAGTTTTAGCTTGTTAATAATAAATACTCATACTTTTTTTAATTCAGTCTCTTTTTGTCTGCATAAACCTTCTCTCAACTAATAGTAATTGTATGTGGGGGTATAAAAGTAAATTGAGCCAGGGCAAAACCACGACAAGAGGTTACATCATTCGGGAACAGTGACATCACAGGGGACAGTAATGACACCACAGAGACACCAGTGACATCAACGGGGACATCTGTGACATGACAGGGGACATCAGTGACATCACAGGGGACTGTGGCAACATCACAGAGACACCAGTGACATCATCGGGGACATTGGTGACATCACAGGGGGCAGTGGTGACATCACAGAGACAGCAAGGACATCACTGGGGACCAGTGACATCAGAGTGACAACAGAGGGACAGCAGTGATGTCATAGGGACATTGGTCACATCATAGGTGGCACTGCTGGGGACAGTGGTGAAATTACAGGGACAGCAGTGACATCATTGAAGACCAGTGATGTCACAAGGGACTGTTTACAGCAAAGCTGTGCTGTCACAGGGACATTGGTGACATCACAGGGGGTGAAGGTGAACACAAAGATACACAAGTGATATCATTGGGGACATTGATGACATCACAGGGGACAGTGGTGACATCACAGGGGCAGTGGTGACATCACACAGACATCAGTGATATCACTGGGAGCCAGTGATGTCCCAGGGGACTGGTGACAAGAAAGGGAAAGCTGTGATGTCACAGGGACATCGACGACATCAAAGGGGTCTGGTGACATCTCAGTGACATCAGTGACATAACGAGGACATGGTGCCACCGCTGGGGGCAGTGGTAACATCACAGAGAAAGCAGTGACATCACTGGTGACCAATGACATCACAAGGGACTGCTGACAACAAAGGGACAGCCGTGGTGTCACAGGGAAACCTGTGACATGACAAAGGACATCGGTGATATCACAAGGCAAGGAGTGACATCATAGAGACACCAGTGACATTATCAGTGACATTGGTGACATCACAGGGACATCGGTGACGTTATTGAGGACCAGTGACATCACAGGGGACTGTTGACAAGAAAGGGAGAACTGTGATGTCACAGGGACATCACTGGCATCACTGACATGACGAGGACCTGGTGCCACGGCTCGGCACAGTGGTGACATCTCAGAGACAGTAGGACATCATTGGGGACATTGTTGACATCACAGGGGAAAGCGATGACTTCACAAGGCCAGGGCTGACATCACAGACACCAGTTATATTATTGGTGTCACTGGTGACATCACAGGGGATAGTGATGACATTCCAGGGACATGGGTGACATCACTGGGGTCATCGGTGACTTCACAAAGACAGGGGTGACATCACAGAAACACCAGTGACATCATTGGGAACGTGGGTGACATCACAGGGAACAGTGGTGACATCACTGGGGACCAGTGACATCTCATGGGACTATTGACAATAAAGGGACAGTCGTGATGTCACAGGGAGATTGCTTACATCACAGGGGACATCAGTGACATCACAGGTGACATCAGTGACTACACAAGGCCAGGGGTGACATCACAGAGACACCAGTGACATCATTGGTGATACGGATGACATCATCGGGGACACTGGTGGCATTACAGGGGACAGTGGTGACATCACAGGGACATCGGTGACAGCATTGGGGACCAGTGACTTCACAGGGGACTGCTGACAACTAAGGGAGAGCCATGATGTCACACGGCTATCGGTGACATCACAGGGGACCGTGGTGACATCATAGAGGAACCTGTGAAATCATAGGCTATTGTTGCCAACAAAGGGAAAGCTGTGATGTCTCAGGGATATCAGTGACATCACGGGGACATGGTGCTACTGTTGGGGACAGTGGTGACTTCACAGAGACAGAAATGGCATCACTGGGGACCAGAAATATCACTGGGGACTGGTGACAACAAAGGGAAAGCCGTGATGTCACAGGGACATCAATGACATCACAGGGGACCTAAATAACAACACAAAGACACCAGTGATATCATAGGGGACATTGATGACATCAAAGGGGAGAGTGGTAACATTACAGGGACAGCAGTGACATGATTGTAGACCAGTGACATCACAGAAGACTGGTGAAAACAAAGGGTTAGCCTTGATCTCCCAAGGACATCAGTGACATCACAGAGGACATCGGTGACTTCATAAGGACAGGGGGGACATCGCAGAGACACCATGACATCATCAGTGACACTGGTGACATCACAGGGACAGCAGTGACATCATTGGGGACCAGTGATGTCACAGGAGATTGGTGACCACAAAGGGGCAGCTGTGATTTCACAGGACTATCGATGACATCACAGGAGACAGGGGTTACAACACCGGGGACAGAGGTGTCATCACAGGGACATCGGTGACATCATTGGGGACAAGTGACGTCACAGGGGACTGGTGACAACAAAGATACAGCTGTGATATAACGTGGATGTTGGCGGAGGAGCTTCCAGAACAAACTGCACACAAATCAGGATGATTTACACAAATGTTCCACTTTATTTACATAACCCAACCTCTTATATACTTTCACTGCCCCCGGGGCGTGATCACTTTCAAACTATTGGTTATTTGCTGTAACCCACGAACCGACCGTGCATTACTGACACACTTCCTATTGGGTGCACACAGATGTCCATGTGATATGAAGACATTGTTTTTCTCCTAAAACTCCTCCTTGTTTTTGCCACAGGTTTCTCTTTGTTTACATTCCTGCAGTCTGTTATCACTGCTCCTGTATCTTTCCACTGCCTGCAAAGAGGCTTCTGGCTATGTCAGGGGCAGGCCTAACTGAGGCCAATTAGTATGGTTTGATCCATAGTGTGTCTTTTTTCAGCTCAGCACTCCACAAGTCTGATCCCCCAAATGGCATAAGAATGAAGATTCCTCCCAGACAAAAGGTGCCAGCACAGGAAGCTCCATGTGTGCATGGAATGCCAAGAGTGGCTCATCATTTGCACAGGAGACATGGAGGGTAAGGGCTTTCTTTCCATAGTGGAACTTCATTTGTTTGGTTTCAGAACCCCTGTGCTGAAATGGTAAGTCTAAGTCCAAAAATGGATTAAGAATGAAGATTCCTCCCAGACAAAATGTGCCAGCATAAGAAGATCTCTGTACCTGGAGTGCCAAGAGTGGCTCACCAATTGCAGAGGAGAGATGGAGGGGAAGGGCTTTCTTTCCTGAGTGGAAATGCATTTGTTTGGTGTCAGAAACCCTGCGCAGGAATTCTCAGAGTCCCCAACCATTACCCTAACCCTAACCCTAATCCTAACCCTAGCCCTTGCTCCAACCCTAACCCAAGCCTGAACCCTAAGTCTAACCCTAACCATGACCCTGACCCTAACTCTTATCCTAAACCTGAATCTGAACCCTAAACCCAAACCGTAACCCAAATACTTTCCTCAAGACAGCAGAGAATCGCACCAACAACTGCCGGCACTTTCTGCTTCTCAAGGCCAACCAGGCACACGAGGCCTCACTCCTTCACCCAGGCACCTGCGCTTTCAGTTTGCCAGAAAAAAGAGAGCAAGGGCTTCCTCTCCCTTCTTATTTATACATTTGCTAAAGTAAAAATCATATGGAATACTTGGAACATGGCCTTGGTTCCTTGGTTACAACCTGGTTACCAAGGAAGGCCTAGACTCAAAACCACAACAGGCTTTCTTTCCTGGGTGGAAATGCATTTGTTTGGTGTCAGAACCCCTGAAGTGCAACTGTCAGTCTGAGTCTGAAAATGGAATAAGAATGAAGATTCCAGACAAAAAGAGTCAGCTGAGAGAACTGTATGTGTGCATGGAGTGCCAAGAGTGGCTCACTAATTGCACAGGAGAGATGGAGGGTAAGGACTTTGTTTTCCTGTGTGGAATTGGATTTGTTTGGTGTCAGAACCCCTTTTACTGGAATTGTCAGTCTGAGCCTGAAAATGGAATAAGAATGAAGACTCTTCCCAGACAAAAGGTGCCAGCACAGGAAGCTCTGTGTGTGCATGGAGTGCCAAGAGTGGCTCACTGTTGGAGGTGACTGCAAGGAGGATGAATCCTATCTGCTCTGGAAGAGTTTCTTGAGGAGAAGAGCAGTGACCCTACCTTTGTCTAATGGACTGTTTGCAGGGACTGTTTGGCTAAAACCTATAGTTAAGTTGATGCTATTGTTTCAGGGTATGTTCAGGCATGTTCCCCTGTCTTGCTGTAAAGTCTTCTCCTTTGGACTGTTTGCTACTCTTATATTGGACAACTTACTGCGATATATGTGTCCTACCCAATCACATCCCTTCCAAGTTACCTCGTGGTCACGTACCCACCTCCCTGTTACATATTCATGTTAACCCCTCCTAGTTTTCCATATCCACTCCCTTTTTCCAGAACCCTCTTCAGCTTGTCCTATAAAAGACCCCATTTTGAATAAAAGCAGATCTGCCCAGGATCTGCTACCCTGTGCTTCGAAACCTGCAGGTCTCATGTGTTCATTACGGACCACGGCAGCTCACCAATTGCACAAGAGAGATGGAGAGTAAATGCTTCCTTTCCTGCGTTGAAATGCATTTGATTGGAGTTAGAACACATTTGCTGGAATTTTCAGTCTGAGTCCCTGTAACGGGGTGAGTCTGAGAGGATGCTGAGATTGAAAACCAAGACACTGATGACAGCTAAAAACGAAACCCAATATTTATTACAAAAAGTGGCCAAGTAAACGGGAACCTGAGAGACAGGAAAGGACACGAGTGAACTAAGCCCTCAGTGAAACCCCCTCTCACACAGGTGTGTTTTACGAGGTTGTCTTACTGACCCAAGGAGAACCAGAATTCCCCCCAGCAGAGGCTGCATCCTCAGAGGGTCAGCAGGCTCACAAAGATAGCGGTGTCCCCGCAGAAGGCAACGTTGTCCTTCCTGTGAAGCTTGAGAGCCCCAAGCACAAGCCACCTGCATTTTTATCCACTTAGCCGGGGACGTCTCCCTGGGCCGGTGTGGCAGCACCACCCAGCCAGAGGCCCTCGGTCCCTCCCCCGTTCTGTGAGTGCCCCTCTTCAGCCATGCGGGAGAACGTGGGGATTCCCCTCGCACTTGCGCTGCTTCACTCAAGGGCTCTGATCTATTTGGGTCTGGGGGCTTTACTTCATCTTTTCCTCTTCAGTTTCTCCTTCAAATGTCCCCTAGAGACAACGAGCCAATCACAGAGCACCAATTAAAACAGTTTACACAAGAAACTCTCTCTCCAAGGATGAAGTTCCTGTTTATCAGTGAACTTGACAGGCAAAGAACAAAACTTTTGCAGGTGGCTGGGCCAAAAACAGACCAAAAAATATCAGCAATCCCTGATACACCTGCCCTGAGTTCTGTGCTGAAGATGCTTCTTCAGCCCTTCTCTGGAGCTGCAGGGGCAGTGCCTGTGTGCAGAGCTGTAGGGAAGAGACTCCCAGCACAGCAGCACAGCCAGGGACAAGGGCACTTGTTCTTTCCACATCTCAGCTTTGGGAAAGGATGGGGAAGGTTGGGAAAGCTGTTAACAGGGTGGTTTTGCGTGAGGTGTTAAACATGGGAGCGGGTCTCTCTTCACAATTCCCAAGAGAAGAGATGGCAGAAAGCTGCCCTGCAGGTTGTATTTGAAGGAAGAAGAAAAGAGACCGAGGGGAAGGGGTTTCTGTCCGGGAGGGCAGGGCTGTCGTTAGCTTGCAGGAGCCCCGTGCTGGAATTGTCAGTCTGACTGCCAAATTGGAGTGTGGACAAAGATTCCTGCCAGACAAAAGGTGGCAGGACAGAAAGCTCTTGCTGCCCATGGAGTGCCCAGGGTGGCCCACCAACTGCACCTAACACCCGAAGGTTACAGGCTTTCTTTCCTGGGGGAAAGGCAGTGACTTCCCAAGGAGTCCCATGGCAAATGGGTGGGGCTGCACTGTGGGGGTGTGGGGCGTCGGTTCTTTGGTTTCCAGAGGCTACTCCAGAATGGAGAGGATGGGTTGGGACATCATAAAAGGGGCACATGGGTGGGGCTGCATTCTGACCTTTTTGGTTCTTTGGTTGCCAAGGGCTATTCTGGAACGAAGAGGGTAGACTGTGACATCACAAAAGGGCCTCCCTCAAGCACATGGGTTGGTTTAGTGAGTTGACCCTGGCTGCATTTCAAACCCCCACTAAAAGCTGCCACCTCCCCCTCCCTCTGCAACTCCACAGAGGAGAGAAAAAAAACAGCTGAGGATTCCTGAGTAGAGATAAGGGTGGGGAGAAAGTTGGTTCCTAAAGGGCAAAACAGACTCAGAGTAGGGATAGTACTTAAATTTATTACTGACAGGATAAAAGCTAAGAGTGAGAAATAAAACAATCTGAAAATCATCTTCCCCCCACCCCTCCTTCCTTCCCAACTCTCCCTCCTCCCCCCAGCGGTGCAGGGGGACGGCAGTGGGGGTTACAGTCAGTTGTTGTTTATGTCACTGCTCAGGGAGAGGAGTTGGATCCTTCCCTGCTCCCCTGGGGTCCCTCCCACAGGAGACAGTCCTGGATGGACCTCTCCAGTGAGTCCATCCCTCATGCAGCAACTCTTCCCACCCTGCTGTCCCGTGGGTCCCTCCTCCATGGGGTCAGTCCTTCAGGGATGAGCTGACCCGGCCTGGGTCCCCCACAGGGGCCACAAGTCCTGCTGGGAAAAACCTGCTCCAGCCTGGGCTTCCCTCTGCACGGGCTGCAGGTCCCTGCCATGACCTGCTCCATCCTGGGCCTGCCCCGGGGTCACAGCCTCCTTCCTGCATCCCCTGCTCCAGTGTGGGAGCCTCCAGGGGCTGCAGGGGGGTCTCTGCACCCCGATGCTCCCCCAGGGGCTGCAGGGCCTCAGCTCTAATGTCTGGAGCACCTCCTGCCCCTCCTTCTGCCCCACCCTTTGGGTCTGCATTGCTGTTCCCACATCCCCACTCCACTCTTCCCTGGCTGCAATTCCTTCTGGTCCTAAGTCTGTTATCCCAGAGCTGTTCCTGTTGCTCCTGATGGGCTCGACCTTGGCCAGTGGCAGGAACTCCGTCCTGGAGCAGCTGGCATTGGCTCCACGGGGCAGAGGAAGGTTCTGGCAGCTTCCAACAGAAGCCACCCCTGGAGCCCCCCCACTACCAAAACCCAGACACAGAAACCCACTGTCTCGTGCAGCTCTTTCTCCAAGCCAAGCAGGTGGGAGTTGGTGCCAAGGAACTGAAACCTGCAGGTCCAGCCTTTAGTGGAGGAAGCTCAGATTTGCCCAAGGCTGCTTTGAGTCCCAGGACTTGGATGAGGGAATGGTGGGGTGGGGATAGGGATAAAATCTGATGGATTGTCAGACACAAAGGATCTTCATTTTCATATCTATTCAGACTGAATTAGGAGGTGTTTGGGATCAATATTGACTGGGGATTGCTGATATCAATGTAAAAACAGGAAAAAAGTAAACAGGCCACAGAAAAGACTTTTTTATTCATTGTTTTAATAATACAATATATTCACTTGGATTGCACGTCTGAGATCTGAATAGCCAAGCACAAAAGAATTAAAGACTTGGAAGTAAATTATTCCCAGGGGTTTGTCTGGTTAAGATGCCATCACTGAGAAGAGAGTGTGGAGGAATGAGCAGACAAGGACACCATCCCTGGGGTTGAGGAAGCAGGAACTCAGAGTCACTGGTTCCAGGTGACAAATGGACTGTGGGATGTTTCTGTGAGAGCCCATAATGGGTGTGCTGCTTTCAGGGGAGTCCAGTTAAATTTCTTCCCTGTGGCCAGTGCACGGTTGTGTTTTGGAGTTTTGCTGAACACAGGGTTGATAATCACAAAATGACAGAATAGGCTAAATTGGAAGGGACCCCCAAGCATCATCCAGTCCAATCCTTAGCCCTACACAGGACCATCCCCAAGGCTCACACCATGAACCTGAGAGGATCATCCAAACACTTACTGAGCTCTGTCAGCCTTGGTGCTGTGCCCACTGACCTGGGGAGCCTGTTCAGTGCCCAACCACCCTCTGGGGGAAGAACCTTTTTCCAAGATCCAGCCTAACCCTGCCCTGACACAACTCCAGGCCATTCCCTCAGTCCTGTCCCTGGTCTCTCCAGACAGAGCCCTTCCCCATCTTTGTTGCCCTCCATTGAACTTATGGAATCAAGGTTCCATTGGGACACTGGGAAGCAGTGCCGGGAAAGGGCCCTGGGGGTGCTGGTGGGTGCCAGTTGGCCCTGAGTCAGCAGTGCCCTGGCAGCCAGGAGGGCCAAGCCTGTGCTGGGGGCATCAGGGAGGGGATTGTCCCGCTCTGCTCTGCCCTGGGGCGGCCTCACCTGCAAGATTGGGGCAGTTTGGGGGACACAATGGAAGGAAGAGACTTAGCCATTGGAGAGTGTCCAAAGGAGGCCAAGAGGATAGGGAAGGGCCTTGATTTGAAGCCATGTGAGGACACTGAGGGCGCTTGGTGTGTTCAGCTGGAGGAGACTGAGAGGAGACCTCACTGCAGTCACAACTTCCTGGGCAGGGGCAGAGGAGGGGCAGGCCCTGAGCTCTGCTCTGTGGGGACCAGGGACAGGACTGAGGGAATGGCCTGGATTTGTGTCAGGGCAGGGGTAGGCTGGATCTTGGAAAAAGGTTTTGCCCTCAGAGGGTGGTTGGGCACTGAACAGGCTCCCCAGGGCAGTGGGCACAGCACCAAGGCTGACAGAGCTCAAGGAGTGTTTTGGATGATCCTCTCAGGCTCATGGTCTGACCCTTGTGGATGGTCCTGTGAAGGGCTAAGGGTTGGACTGGATGATTCTTGTGGGTCCCTTCCAACTCAGCACATTCTGTGACTCTGTGATTATCAATCCTGTGTTCAGCACAAATCCAAAACACAGCTCTGCACTGGCCATGGGGAAGGAATTGAACTGGACTCCCCTGAAAGCAGCACACCCATTATGGGCTCTCCCACAAACATCCCACAGTCCATTTGTCACCTGGAACCAGTGACTCTGAGTTCCTGCTTCCCCAGCCCCAGGGATGGTGTCCTTGTCTGCTCATTCCTCCACACTCCCTTCTCAGTGATGGCATCTTAACCAGACAAGCCCCTGGGAATAATTTCCTTCTAAAAATCTTCCATTATTCTGTGGTTAATTAGGCAGATCTCAGAAGTGCAATTCAAGTGAATATATTGTATTATTAAAACAATGAATAAAGATGTCTTTTTTGTGGCCCGTTCACTTTTTTCCTATTTTTAAATTGATATCAGTAATCCCCAGTCAATATTGATCCCAAGCACCTCCTAATTCAGTCTGAATAGATACAAAAATCAAGACACTTTATGTCTGACAATCCATCAGACTTTATCCCTATCCCCACCCCACCATTCCCTCATCCAAGCCCTGGGACTCAAAGCAGCCTTGGGCAAATCTGAGCTTCCTCCACTAAAGGCTGGACCTGCAGGTTTCAGCTCCTTGGCACCAACTCCCACCTGCTTGGCTTGGAGAAAGAGCTGCACAAGACAGGGGGTTTCTCTGGATGGGTTTTGGTAGCAGGGGGGCTACAGGGGTGGCTTCTGTTAGAATCTGCCAGAAGCTTCCCCTGTGCCATGGAGCCAATGCCAGCTGCTCCAGGATGGAGTTCCTGCCACTGGCCAAGGCTGAGCCACTTACGAGTGACAGTAACACCTGTGGGATAACATCTTTAAGAAGAGAGGAGTGTTGCACAGAAAAAATTCCATCCTGGGAAGAGCAGAGTGAGAACATGGGATAACAACACAGACACCAAGGTCAGTGCAGAAGGAGGGGCAGGAGGGACCCCCCAGGAGCAGGGGAAGGACTCAGAGCTGAGGCCCCTGTAGCCCACGGGGGAGCATCGGGGTGCAGAGACCCCCCTGCAGCCCCTGGAGGAGCCCCTGCTGGAGCAGGGGGATGCAGGACGGAGGCTGTGACCCTCTGGTAGGCCTAGGATGGAGCAGGTCCTAGCAGGGACCTGCATCCCATGGAGAGGGAAGCCCAGGCTGGAGCAGGTTTATCCTGGGCAGGACTCGTGGCCCTGTGGGGGACCCACGCCGGTTCAGCTCATCCCAGAACGACTGACCCATGGAGGAGGGACCCACGGGACAGCAGGGTGGGAAGAGCTGCTGCCTGAGGGATGGACTCAAACAACACCTGACTGCAACCCCCTTCCCCATCCCCCTGCACTGCTGGGGGGGAGGAGGGAGAGCTGAGAAGGAAGGAGGGGTGGGAGGAAGGTGTTTTTAAGACTATTTTATTTCTCACTCTTTGGCATTTATCCTGTTAGGAATAAATTTAAGTACTATCCCTACTTTGAGTCTGTTTTGCCCTTTAGTGAGCAACTTTCTCCTGACCCTTATTTCTACTCAGGAATCCTCAGCTTTTCTCTTTTTCTTCTCCTCTGTGGAACTGCAGAGGGAGAGGGAGGTAGTGGCTTTCAGTTGGTGTTTGAAATT
>NW_026088295.1:0-14414 GCF_022539395.1 Myiozetetes cayanensis
TGTCTCTAAAGCAGTCTCTCTGTGCTTCTTTGGGGCAAATTCGGTATCAACAGACCAAGTGACCTCAGTCGCTCGTCATACAACTTCCCCTCAAGACCCTTCACCATCTTCGTTGCCATCACTATATACCTGCATGAGTGATCTCTCCCAGAACAATCAACTGTCAATCATCTGTGAAGCAGTTTGTATCTGAGGAAGTATTATCATATTCATCAAGTAGCAGCTCTGTGACCTTACAGAACTGAGTACTAAGAAACTCTCACAGATCTTTCCTTCCTCTTCTCAATTGCACTCTGGTAAATTTCTCATAGACTTATGTCCAAATATTTTGCATTTTGTGTATTTTATAGCTTTATTTTCATTATTCAAATTCCTAATAAACTGGACAATTAAAAGATGGACATAGAAAACAAATCTTCAACAGAAATAATTAGTCCCATTCTCATATGGGATAGTTCTGTAAATGTAAATGCCTATTTCAAAGTTATTTTTAATTTTAAGGTTGAAAAAGTATTAGTAAGAAAACTTCATTTTTTGGTTTATTATTAATTTTTTATTCATGGGAAAAGTAAACTGAAATTGCTTGGAGCTACTGTGATAGTTTGGACCTGGTTCCCTGTCAAATGCCCAAAAGTCATGACAGCAGTCCCCTTTCCCCCTCCCTTCTTCCCTTAGGGCAAAGGAAAAAAACTACATAAAAAAATTAAAGAATCCAAAGTCAAGCTGCTTATATAAAAATATATATTTTTACGTAAATTACAGTTATATACAGTTAAGATGCTATATACAGAGTAAAAGGATATCCACCCACCGAAGGCATAGGGGAAGGGGAAAAAGGGGACAAAAGGGACACTAAACAGGTATACCCGATCAAACTCAAGAACTATACTAATAACTAACAAAACAGATCTCACCACGTCCCTTAGAAAAGTTGGATTGGTAGACACAACCATCACTCTTTGAACCCCCCACGTGGCAGGCCAGAGGTCGCTGCAGGCCTCAGCTTTAGATAAGCGAGACCAACGCAAGGACTCACTGCTCCTGAACCTCGCCGAAAGAGAAGAGAGAGAGGTCTCTAATCTCCAACTTATTTATACTCTGGTTTACGTAAAAATCGTATGGAATACTGGGTACTTGGCCACTTCCTTGGTTACAAACTGGTCACCAGGAAGACCTAGATCAAAACCATCACATTCTCCACCCCTTATTCCATACTATTTTTATGTAACACCTATATTCCACTTTCACTTATGTCCCGCGCATATATACACACATGGATAAATGTATATAGTCCTTGTTCATTCTTTAGAGCATCCATCTTGTTGTAGAAGAATCAGTATCAGGATTAGCTTGGTTTGGATTCTTGGTCCTTTGGTGACAATTACAGTTCTGGTTTTAGGGCTGGTTCTCTGGTCTGGGCTGGTTTATCACTGGATACCGGCATTAATTTGTTCAGGTCTTTCCCATCTGGTGACTGGTTTCTTGCAAAACACAACTCAAAGCACATGATTAGTTTTTCCCCAAGGTTAAATTTCCTTGAGGCACACAGTGGATCTTTTCATCTTTTCTCATTACCCACTAGGTATTTCTGGACCCTTGAGCGAAAACAATCCCACGAATGGGTTTGTCTTGGCCCGAGGGAGGAGTAATCCAAATAGCCTTCCCTAACATACCTCTCAGATGGATCACTGGAACTTTGTCTCCATCTACAGTGTGGAGGGATTCTGCTTGGGCAGGACCAGCTCGATTGACAGAACCTCTAGTGTTAACTAGCCAGGTGGCCTTGGCTAAGTGCTTGTCCCAGTTCTTGAAAGTTCCCTCACCTAGTGCCTTCAGAGTTGTTTTTAATAGTCCATTACACCTTTCAATTTTCCCAGCAGCGGGTGCATGATATGGAATGTGATATACCCATTCAATACCATGCTCCCGTGCCCAAGTGACCACCAGATTATTCTTAAAATGAGTCCCATTGTCTGATTCAATTCGTTCTAGAGTATCATGTCTCCACAGGACTTGCTTCTTGAGGTCTAGAATGGTATTCTGGGCTGTTGCATGTGGTATCGAATATGTCTCTAACCATCCAGTAGTCGTTTCCACCATGGTAAGCACATAGTGTTTACCTTGACGGATTTGTGGCAATGTGATGTAGTCGACCTGCCATGCTTCTCCGTATCTATACTTGTCCCAGCATCTACCATACCAAAGATGCTTCAACCTTTTGGTCTGTTTAATGGTAGCACAGGTTTCACAGTCATGGATAACCTGGGAAATAGTGTCCATGGTCAAATTCACCCCTCGGTCTCGTGCCCATCTATAGGTGGCATTTAGGTCCTGATGGTCTGAAGCATCATGGGCCCATCGAGTTAGGAACAACTCCCCCTTTTGCTGACAGTCTAGGTCTACTTGTGACACCTCGACTTGTGCAGCGCGGTCTACCTGTCTGTTATGAGTGTGTTCCTCATTAGCTCGATCCTTGGGCACATGGGTATCTACATGGAGGACTCTCATATTCAGATTTTTCACTCTGGTAGCGATGTCTTGCTACAAATCAGCAGCCCAGATGGGTTTTCCTCTACGTTTCCAATTCATTTTCTTCTACCTGTCTAGCCATCTCCATAGGGCATTGGCTATCATCCACGAATCTGTGTATAGGTAGAGTTTTGACCATCCTTCTCTTTCTGCAATGTCTAGAGCCAATTGGACAGTTTTCAGTTCTGCAAACTGACTCGATTTGCCTTTACCTTCAGTGGCTTCTGCCACCCGTTGGGTGGGACTCCATACAGCTGCTTTCCACTTCCGGCTCCTTCCTACAATGCAGCAAGAACCGTCAGTGAAGAGGGCATAACGTGTTTCTTCATCTGGCAGCTGATTATACGGCACAACTTCTTCAGCTCGACTCACTGGCTCTTCTTCTTCTTCATCCACCAGACTGAAGTTCCCACCTTCAGGCCAATTGGTTATAATTTCCAAAATTCCAGGGCGATTCGAGTTTCCCATTCGGACATGTTGCGTAATTAAAGCCATCCACTTGCTATACGTGACATCGGTGGTATGATGCGTAGAGGGCACCTTACCCTTGAACATCCAGCTCAGCACTGGTAATCGGGGTGCCAGGAAGAGCTGTGTTTTGGTACCAATCACTTCTGAGGTTGCTAGTATGCCTTCATATGCCGCTAAGATTTCTTTTTCCATAGGGGTGTAATTGGTCTCAGAACCTCTGTAGCTTTGGCTCCAGAAACCAAGTGGTCGCCCTTGCGTCTTGTCAGGCACTTTTTACCAGAGGTTCCAGGAGGGACCTTTATCTCCAACTGTAGAGTAAAGTACATTCTTTACATCTGGTTCCTTCCTGACTGGGCCAAGAACCTCGGCATGTGCAATCTCTTGCTTGATTTGCGTGAAACTTTGTTGTTGTTCAGGACCCCACTGGAAGTTGTTCTTTTTAGGGGTCACAAAGTAAAGAGGGTTTACAATTTGGCTGTATTCTGGGATGTGCATCCTCCAGAAGCCTATGGTTCCCAGAAAAACTTGGGTTTCTTTTTTGTTTGTTGGTGGAACCATTGCTACGATCTTATTGATGATGTCTGTTGGAATCTGATGACGTCCATCTTGCCATTTCACCCCTAGGAACTGGATTTCTCTGGTAGGTCCCTTGACCTTATTTCTCTTAATGGTAAAACTGACCTCGAGGAGAATCTGGATGATCTTTTGTCCTTTTCCTAAAACTTCTGCTGTGTCCCCCCAACACTGAATAAATAAATACCTTGCTACTCAAAGATAACAAAAGTCTCTGAGCAGTTCACATTCCGAGGATTTTTGGCATCAATTTGGGGAAACCAGGTAGGAGTGTTCTCTCTGCACCTGACTGCAGAATCTGTCAGAGTTTGAGACCCCCTGGGCGCGCCCCAGGTAAGTTTTACTCGGAGGGGCTCCCCTCTTCAATGGTTTACTGCAGGGGTGGACATGGACTCACTGCCTATTGATAAAAGGTATTTATATTTGTTTTTGTCTAATTTGGTTACATTTTCCCTTAAGACGAAGACAGGATGCCATCTTGTGGGGTTAATAATGGAAAAGGATGCTTTTCCTGAGGGGAAATAACCCCTAGAGCTAATATGTTCCTGTTTTGTTTGTATTTGGTCAAATATTGTTTATTTTGAAGGAAACAAAGTATCTAAGTTTCCTTTTGGTTTGTTCTTTTTGTTATGAACTCCTGGAGTTTAGCAGCTGTAATAGTCTTGTGTTGGAAACAAAATCGGACATCTGGAGTTTTTGTTTGTTCTGAACCAGTTATAGAAACATCTTGTTAAGAGTCTTTTTATGTTTGAGTTATTATATGGAGGGTAGTTTTGAACAACTAACTGTGAATATATCACACCGCCTAAGACCTAGAATTAAGATTTGTACCTGATATACCTTGCTTACCTTGAAACATCCAGGAGCACATAGTTACAGGTATTATCATGCTAAGAATTGCTATATGGGAGGTAGTGCTGAACAGTTAACTATAAGCACACTACATTGGATAAGACCAAGAATTAAGATTTGTCTATTTTGCAACTGTTGGTTATATGTACAAGCCTTGTGTAACATGTAAGGTTTACCTCCCTGACAAAAAAGGTTAGGTCAGAACCACTGTGCATATTGTAGAAAAGAGGGACACTGGAAGAAGAATGCCCTGAATTAACAGATGGAAACACAAACACAGGAGGGGTTGTTGTTGCTTACAGAGTACCGAGTGAAGGGGGTTGGCAGGCCTGCCCCTAGGGGACCCACTGGTAAAAATTAAGCTAGGGGAAGAAAAAGAAGAATTAGATTTTTTAATTGATACGGGGCTACATTTTCTGTTTTGAATCAAGAATTAATACCTAAAACTGATAAATATGTTCAAGTTGTGGGTGCAACTGGTCAACCAGAAAAGGTTTTCTTTTTAAAACCCCTAAAATTCAAAATTGGAAAACAAATGGGAGTGCATCAGTTTTTGTATTTTCCAAATTCACTCAAACCCCTATTGGGCAGAGACCTATCAGAAAATCTGGGAGCTGTAATAGAATTCAAACAAGGTAAAATCAAATTTAAGGAAGATCAAATAATAGAAGCTCTGAGTTTAGCAATGAACTATGTGCAACCAATATAGGATAATTTAAATGTCAATCAGATTTTAGATCAGGTATACCCAGGAGTTTGGGCTACTGAAACACCAGGAAGATGAAAATGGGTAACTCCTATTCAAATAGAACTACAACCAGGAACCAAGCCGGTGGCTAAGAAACAATATCCACTGAGGCTAGAAGATAGGAAAGGGATTAAACCAATAGTTGAAAACTTTTTGAAATTAGGACTCTTGATAGAGCATGAATCAGACTTTAACACTACAATTCTCCCAGTCAAGAAACCAAATGGAACTTGTAGGCTAGTTCAAGATTTAAGGGTAGTAAATGAGATAGCTAAAACCATACACCCTCTAGTTGCAAATCCTTATACCCTCTTAGCAAAATTAAAAGAAAATTTGATTTGGTTCACAGAATTAGATCTAAAAGATACCTTCCTCTGCCTCCCCTTAGCACAGGAAAGTCAAAAGATATTTACCTTTGAGTGGGAAAGTCCCACCACTGGAAGGAAAACTCAGCTCACATGGACAGTGTTTCTCCAGGGGTTTAAAAACGGTCCCACACTATTTGGCAATCAACTAACCAAAGAGTTAGAGCAATGACAATAGTTACCAGGAGATGACACTCTTCTACAATACGTAGATAATCTGCTAATAGCAACTAAAACAAAAAAAAAATGCATTCGGTGGACTACTTCGCTCTTAAATTTCTTGGGTTTAAGTGGTTATTGAGTTTCTCAACAGAGGGTTCAATTGGTCAAGGAGAAGGTGGTGTACCTGGGATATGAAGTATCTGGAGGACAACACTCTCTAGGAACAGCAAGAAAGGAAGCCATCTACCAGACACCCAAACCACAAATGGTGAGAGACATTCAAACCTTTCTGGGAATGACAGGGTGGTCTCTTTATGAATATATCAGTAAGGACTAATTGCCAAGCCTTTGTATGACCTGCTGAAAACAACTAAGGGCAACCTAGTTTGGAACTCCCAAGTAAGTGGAGCCTTCAAAAGGCTGAAGCGAGAACTCATGAGAGCTCTGGCGTTGGGATTGCCTGACATAACAAAACCCTTTTGGTTGTTCTCGCATGAGTGACAAGGAATGGCTCTAGGGGTCCCGACCCAACAACTAGGGCCATATAAAAGAGTAGTAACCTACTTCTCCAAACAATTGGACAAGGTAAGCAAAGGATGGTCTATCTGCCTAACAGCAGTAGGAACAGTGATCATAAATATAGAAGAAGATAGGAAACTTACAATGGGACAGAAAATGACTGTATTATCGTCCCATACAGTATCAGCAGTACTGGAACAGAAAGGAAATCACTGACTGTCACCCTGCCGATTCATAGAATCATAAAATTAACTGGGTTGGAAGAGATCTCTGAGATCATCAAGTCCAACCCTTGATCCAACTCCACTGTGATTACTAGATCATGGCACTCAGTGCCACATCCAACCTCATCTTAAAAACCTCCAGGGACGGTGAATCCACCACCTCTCTGGGTAGACCATTCCAATGCCTGATCACTCTCTCTGTAAAGAACTTCTTTCTAATATCCAACCTAAACCTCCCCTGGCAGAGCTTAAGCCCGTGCCCTCTTGTCCTAGTGCTGATTGTCTGGGAGAAGAGACCAACCCCCACCTGGCTACAACCTCCTCTCAGGTAGTTCTAGAGAGTGATGAGGTCACCCCTGAACCTCCTCTTCTCCAGACTAAACAAGCCCAGCTCCCTCAGCCTCTCCTCATAGGACTTGTGCTCAAGTCCCTTCACCAGCCTTGTTGCTCTTCTCTGGACCTACTCCAGCACCTGAATGTCTTTCCTGAACTGAGGGGCCCAGAACTGAACACAATACTCAAGGGGTGGCCTCACCAGCGCTGAGTACAGGGGAAGGATAACTTCCCTGCTCCTGCTGGTCACACTGTTCTTGATGCAGGTCAGGATGCCATTGACCTTCTTGGTCACCTGGGCACACTGCTGGCTCATGTTCAGCCTCCTGTCAATCAGTACCCCCAGATCCCTTTCCACTTGGCTGCTCTCCAGCCACTCTGTGCCCAGCCTGTAGCGCTGCATGGGGTTGTTGTGGCCAAAGTGCAGGACCCGGCACTTGACCTTGTTGAACTTCATCCCATTGGAATCAGCCCAACTCTCCAGCCTTCCCAGGTCCCTCTGGAGAGCCCTCCTGTGTTGTAGTATATTGAGGACGACCATAATAATAAAACTGGGCACTTGATGATGATGACCTAAATTCAGCTTTTATTCCTTCATTCCGTATATTACATCTTGTTCTCACACAGTTACACTCACATACTCCCTGTAGAATCTTACATACTAAAACTATTCTTAGTTCTATCTATAATTTACCACTAGTCTTCACATATGATTGGCTGTTCACCTCTTATTTACATTCTTTTCCTTGCTGTTAGACTCCACGACCTTGCTGCATACTCCAACACTCCTGCCTTCCAGTAGATTGACACACCCTCCCAACTTGGTGTCATCTGCAAATTTGCTAATGATGGACTCAATCCCCTCATCTAAATCATCAACGAAGATGTTAAACAGGACTGGGCCCAGCACTTATCCCTGGGGGTCACCACTAGTGACCGACCACCAACTGGATGCAACCCTGTTCACCAGCACTCTCTGGACCTGGCTCTCCAGCCAACTCTTAACGCAGCACAGTGTGCCCCTGTCCAAGCCGTGGGTTGCCAGTTTTTCCAGTGGTATATTATGGGAGACAGTGTCAAAGGCTTTGCTGAAGTCCAGATAGACTACATCCACAGCCTTCCCCTTATCCACTAGGCAGGTCACCTGATCATAAATATGTATGGTAACGAGTGGTGGCCTTTGTATGTATTAGAGGATTGGGGAAAATGACCTCTGAATGGAACTTTGAACTGTAACACTATCCTACAGGTAATGTTATTTTGTCGCCGGGAAGGAAAATGGGATGATGTGTTCTTTGCATTGCAGAATAATTATAAGGTTCGTAAAGAATGTGGATTGGTGGCAGCAGATGTTATAGTGTTGGCATCAGAAAGGGAAAGTGTAATAAAGTGCATTGTTCAGAATGTAGCTATGGAAAGAGGTGCAGGAATTTGGGGAAGACATCTGATGATGAAGATTTTGGAGGATTCGTGCACACTTGACAGTGACGACTGGAGTGTGTGGGGTCATGGTTGGGATGATGTGATGTGGAATTGGGAGAGTTGCAAACCCTGTCTGTGTAAATCGAATCAGGAGATTCTGTTGATATACACAAAAACCATGTGAAAGAAGGGAGGGTCCCTCCTATCTTTACTGACACAGGGTCAGAACAGTGTGTAATAAATGATTTGTATTGAAGGTCTGGACTTAAGAGTAAAGGAAATGGGTAATTGGGTATTGGTAAACCAGCTCACAATTCCACCCTGTAGCCCTCTGGGTTGTAATTTGAAAAACTAGAATAAGTTCGGGGAAGATCTGATAACTAAATATTAAATGAATAAATATTGTAATCAATGGTGGCCACCTTATGAATTGGAGAATGGGAAAATGTGTTATTGCAGTTTAATGTTATCTTACACTTGATGTTGTTTTGTTGCTGACTTGGTAAATGAGATGAGGTTTGTTTTAGGTTTATGCTTTTATGACATTGTATAGAGATCCAGGTATTCAGAAAAGGTGTAAATTCAGAGGATTTACATGCTGATGCCATGTATTAAGGGGAAGAGGGAGACCTTTTCCCCACCAAGGGATTCAGACTTAGCCTGGTAACTTTCCACCACTAGGAAAAGATCAATGTGCTTTTTGTAAGCAGAAAGGGCACTGAAAACTACAATGCCTGCAATATCCAGAGCAAGTAGAAAACCCTCAAAGTGGGTAGTCCCCACATTTATCAAGATTTAAATTGACAAGGACCAGGTGATAACTTGAAAGAATCCCCAACAGAACTCCTGGTCACAGTAAAGTTGGGGAGCAAAAAGGTAGAATTTTTAATAGATACAGGACCAACTTGGTATTGAACACATGTAAAGGAGTTTTGAGTAAAAAAAACATGCCTATGTTTGGAGCCACAAGGAAAAAGGAAGGAAGGCCATTCTTCCTGCCTCTCAAATTTATAATTGGAAAAAGATTTTTAACTCATAAATTTTTGTATGTACCTGAACGCCCAATGCCATTAGTAGGAAGGGACATACTGAGTAAATTAAATGCCCACATAAAGTTTGAAAAGGACAAATTCAAGTACATATACCTGAAGAAAAAGCCCTGGAGGAGCAAACATTTGTGTTGCGGGAACAAAAAAACCCAGAAGATATAACCAAATAATTGGAAAACACAGTAGCTCCTTTGGTATGGGCTGCTGGCACTCCTGAAAAGCCACAAAAGTGGAACCAGTAACGATCCAGTTAAAGTTAGACACCAAACTGGTAAGATGAAAACAACACCCTATTAAATTAGAAACCAGAAAAGACTAGTGTCAATTACTGAAAAATTTATTAGCTTTACTTTGAGTACTTGTCATGGTTTAGCTGGTTCTTCAAAACCAGGTAGGAATTTTTTCCCTTCCCCCCTGCCCACTGCGTGCAGAGCTATCAGGTGAGCACTTAAGAGACACAAAAGAACTAGTTCCCTTGTTAATTGCCAGAACTTAGTCTCCTAGGAAACGGGGGAGACAAGGGGCTACTGTTTACTTTTTTTCTCTCATCTCCTGGGAAAGGGGGGGAGGACTTTGTGGACTGACTGTGGTTGGAACAAGGTCAGAGTGGAAGCTTGGTGGTTCTCTCTGCCCTCAGCTGCTTGCCAACTGCAGACCCTGTTTAGATTCCTCATCGGAGAGGAGCTGTTTTTTCTGGAGGTTTTTTCCCTTTCCCTGTTCCCATTTGTTTTTTTTTTTTTTTGTCTTTTTTTTTTCCCCTGGCAGTGGTCCTTGTGCACATCGGGAGGAAGAGAGAGGACAGTGTCAAGCCGTTTGACCAGTCAGAGTGAGTGAGGGATCTTTTTTTCATTGGGAGGATTTTCTTTTTTTTGTTGTTGTTCCCCTTCCCCCTCTCCCTCTCCCCTTTCCCAGTGTGTGGGAAGGGAAAGGAGTACCAGTTTTTTTTGGTTGGTTTGTTTTCTCCAGCATAACCCAGTGGCACAGGACACTACAAACTCTGCATCTCCAGTGACCCAATGGTGCCCCCTGTTAACTGTGGTTGGAACTGCACCAAAGGGCAAAAACTGAACTGTTTGGGTTTTTTTCCTTTGCTTGAAGGGGATTCTTTGTGGGTATAGGAATACCGTTTGGTTGTTTTACTGGTTTTTTCGCATTTCCTACCAATACATAAATACCTTTTATTAAAGGACTGTTATTTTTTTCCTTGTCAATAATTTGTTTTCCTTCAATCTGAACCTCTTAATTTCAGTTTTATAATTACTTAGAGGTAGGAGTTTGGGTCTTTTCTCATAACTCAACCTCAGCAAAACACCCGTGTCTCATTTAAACTGGGACATTTTTGTAGGGTACAAGAGAGGAAAAGTGGAAAAGGAATAACTGCCCTTGTGGGACTTTGTGAACATGTAGGCACCATGAAGTCTGGGGTCATTGCTTTCCTCTGGTATATAATTATACCGAGATCTCTGTACCACCTGTCAATGTTTTTCAGTTCAGATACTACGACCCTTGTTGAAATGTTTGAGTTTTTACATTGGTTTTATGACATAGCAAACTCAGCACCTGTTATTTTCGTTCGGGATATGTTCTCAAGGATATATTACTGCTCTAGCCTAAGCTGTCTCCTCTGGGGTTCTAAGGATAATGGTACCCATCCCTATGGAGAAACACAGGGGGTATATTTGTCCAACCCTTCATCCATTTTCCCTTTGGTTCCAATACAATGGCCTCTGAGAAATTTAAACTCTCTTTAGATGTAAGAGACATTTTACTTTTTGGGTTTCTCATGCAAGGTTGTGTCATGGTGTCATATCTAATATTTGTAGCTAGGGTCAGGAATTATCAAGAATGGGCACAGAAGTAGGCCCCAGGGGTGAAAAACCTCGAATGGCATGGGTTATGGCAGATATGGTTAAATTTCTAGAAAGTTGTTCAGCTCCTACAACATGGAAGTTCACTCTTGAACAACTCCTAAACCCTACAAAGATAATGACAACTGTGAGGGAGAGAGGTCGTGGTAGACACATAGAGAGGCAGTTGGCAGCTGCATGTGGGGTTTTGGTCGTTGTCTACAGAAAGCTGCTCAGTATGGTGCAGCCCTCACAGGGAAAAGGAAAAGATGAAAACGAGATGCCTGATACAAGGGTGACTCCAGATGAGGCCAATTCCAAGGGACCGAACAAGTCAATGGAGGTTACCCCTATCCAAAAGAGGAAATATAAGACCACATCGGCCCACCCAGTTGATGATGATGGGGAGGGAGGACCCTCAAAGGCAGATAACCCAGAGCAAGAAATCATCACTGAGTCCTTATCGTATGATAATCTCTGGAACTTATGGGCAGACATTATTCGTCGCCCGAATGAGCCCATACTGACCTGGATGATCCGAGTTTGGGACTCCAGGGGGGATGTCATAAACCTTGACTATGGTGAAACAAGGTTCTTGAGGTCTATTGACAGGATGTGGGCACTGAGGAGGCGTTTGTGAGATAATGAAAGTCCCTGTCCGTCTGGGCACGGCTGTTGGACGGTGTGAGGGAGAGCTTAATTTACAGAGATTCCTTGCAGACAGACCATTATGCAAAGAACTGGAATACCATGGAGGTGGGGATCCAACATCTGAGGGAAATGGCACTGTTGGAGGTACTGTTTGGAAGGGATGTGCAAGCCACTGAAGATCTTGACAAGGTTTAATGTACACCACACGTGGTGCGTCTTCACATGAATGGGACCATCTGCACATGTCAGTTACCTGACATCATTGGAGGCTGGGGAAAAGAGAGAGTCAGTGATGTCTATAGCAAATAGACTTCGGGTGTACTACAGTATGGTCCATGGACCATTACAAGCCTGCATTTCCTCTGTAGAGACATTGATCAATAACCTCACTACCCTAACTACAAAACTACAAGATCAACAGGAGAAAATGCAAGAGAAGATTGAGAGAAACAGTTCCCAGGTGGTACCAGTGAGAACCAGGTGCCCCCCAGTTAGAGAGGGTAGACAGACCTCATGAACTGAGCTGTGGTATTTCCTATCTGATCATGGAGAAAACATGAGACAGTGGGACAGGAAATCTACCCATGTATTGGCAACCCGAGTACAAGAGTTGAAAGAGAGGAAAAAAACAAAGTCCGTGAAAGTGAGTGCAGTACTGGTCTCCCGTGGGAAGGGATCTGACCTGTTAGAGGGTACCTCCCATCGGTATTCACAGACGGAAAACTTTGATGAGTAGGACAAAGACCAGTGTTAGAGGGGCCCTGCCTCTAACCAGGTAGAGGCACGGGACAACCATGTCTATTGGACTGTGTCAATTGGATGGCCTGGCACATCAGACCCGCAAGAATTTTTTTGACCCTGGCGCTCAATGTATGTTAATGCCCTCAGGACATGTGGAACCAGAGACTATTTCCATTTCTGGGGTGACAGGAGGGTCTCAACAGTTGACCATGTTGGAAGTTGAAGTGAACTTGACCAGGAAGGAGTGGTAGAAACACCCCATTGTGACTGGTCCAGATGCCCCATGTATCCTGGGCATTGACTACCTTAGGAACGGATATTTCAAAGACCCCAAGGGACATAGATGGGTTTTCTGAATAGCTGCTGTGGAGACAGAGGTGGTTAAGCAGTTGAATTCACTACCTGGCATCTCAGAGAACTCTTCTACTGTGGGACTGTTGAAGGTTGAGGAACAACGAGTGCCAATTGCCATTACAGTAGTGCATCATCGGCATTACCGAAAAAACCGAGACTCTGTGCTCCACCTGGTTACTGGCACAGGACATTACAAGCTCTGCATCTCCAGTGACCCAAGCGTGCCCCCTGTTGACTGTGGTTGTTAGTGCACCAAAGGGCACAAACTGAACTCTTTGGGTTTTTTTTCTTTGTTTGTTCATTGGTTTGTTTTGAAGGGGATTCTTTGTGGGTATAGGAGTATTGTTTGGTTGTTTTACTGGTTTTCTCGGGTTTTCTGTCAATATACAAATACCTTTTAATAAAGGACTGTTTGTTTTTTTTCCTTGTCAATAATTTGTTTTCCTTCAATTGGAGCCTCTTAATTTTGGATTTGTAATTGCTTAGAGGGAGGAGTTTGGGTCTTTTCTCCTAACTCATCCTCAGCAAAAGACCCGTGTCTCATTTAAACTGGGACAGTACTCCAGTCCAAGTATAATACTCCAATTTTGTCAGTTAAGAAACTGCATTTAGATGAATATCAACTAGTCCAAGATTTAAAGGCCATAAATCAAAAAGTGCAAGATGTGCATCTATTTGTGGCCAACTTGTATACCCCTCTAACCTGATCAATGGTTTACTGTGTTGGACTTGAAGGATGCTTTCTTTTGCATCCCACTGGATACTAGAAATCTGGATCTGTTTGCATTTGAATGGTAAAACTCTAGAACAGGATGAAAAATTCATTTATGTTGAACTGTTTTACCACAGGGATTTAAGAACAGCTTTACAATTGTTTGAAACCAGATAGCCAAGGAACTGGAGGACTGGCAGAAAGAACATGTAACGACAACCCTGCTCCAGTATGTGGATGACATCCTACTGGCAACCAAGTCTCAGGAGAAGGCAATCACTCTGCACCATCACCCAGAGGCAGTAAAGCCTGAAGACAGAAAGAAAGGAAGCAATTTGCCAGATACCAGAGTCTCAATCTAAACACAAACTCTGTGCCCATGGTTGGATGGTGTTGCCTTTGGATTGTGAACTTTGGATTGCTGTCTAAACCCTCGCATGAAGCAGTACAGGGTACAGGACAACTTTTGATATGGACTCTGTAATGTAAAGAAGCCTTTGCTAAATTAAGGTAAGCATTAATGAGGGCTTTTGCATTAGGGATCCCAAATGTAGAAAAACTATTTATTTGTTCATGAAAGAAAACATATAGTATTAGGATTATTGGTTCAACAGCTTGGATCCTGGAAAATACCAGTGGGATACTTTTCTAAACTACTGGACTAGGTCAGCAAAGGATGACCTACATGCTTGAGGGCAGTAGCAGCCACCGTACTCCTTATACAGGAGGCTTAGAAGTTAACACTGGGACAAAAATTAATGGTCTAGGTGACCCATGTGGTAACAAATATCTTGGAACAAAAAGGAGGCCATTGGTTATCACCCAGTAGGATGATGAAATAATAAGCAGTGCTGTTGGAACC